>NW_028318109.1:407500-595516 GCF_062004578.1 Staurois parvus | reverse complement strand
TTAGCACTATAAATTTTAACTATACCAGAATTACTTGTTAAAATAGTTTAAAGGCTTTTAATAGCGTATATATCCTAGCGAGATATAATAAAATTAGGTTAAATGCAAAAAGCTATTGCACAACAGATGAAAGGCCTCCTAGTTCCAAACAGTACTGTGCTGTAGACAAGAAAGCAGTCTTTGTGATTAAGCAATGTCTACCAATATCCACAAGGTGGCAGTATTGAGCAGAGCTAGGCACTTTACCAACTTGTAACACAGCTGAGCCTCTGAAGAGCCCTTAATTAGTAACCACATCTGATTTTTAAGAGCTATATAATATATAAAAAATTGCCTTTAAAAAAAAACAAAACTACATGGGTTTTTGGTACTTTTTATTTTAACTTTTTGCAAACTTTTATAACTTTATTAACAGATCTTTTTTTTTCCTTATTCAAAAAAAAATCTTTACTTTACAAATATATATTATGTGGCACTTCCATATTAGATTGGCTGCAGAGTATGCTGAAAGGCTAGCACTGTCTACTTGCTTGTGGGGTTCACTTATCTCAGTGAATAAGGTGAAGATGTGTTCCTTTCAATCATCCAAACATATGCAAATGTACTTTTTTTTATTTCTGTTGCAAAGGTTTTGGTTTTCAAAGTCAATGCAGCTTTATGTTACTTGTTTACTTGTTTGTTGAAGGGTGTATTTATTAAAAAACAAATCACAGAGCTTTTTGTCTGGTGAAACTGCATATACATTTGTTCTGTGCAAATGGGGGCAGAATCAAATTTTTTCTTGTGAATCAGGAAAATCCACATTATTGTCACTAGATGGAGCTGATGATCCTAGGAAATAAATACCTATTTACTATAATCATCTGTTCCATCTAGTTGCCATAATGTTGTATTTACCTGAGGAACTCTGTTTTTTATGAATGAATACAGTTCAACCTTGAGAAAAAATTGCCTATTAACATTCAATGTTTCCCCCAGAACAAATGTAAACTATATTAGCAAAAGTATTGGGACACCCCTCCAAATCATTGTATTCAGGTGTTCCAATTACCTCTATGTCCACAGGTGTATAAAATCAAGCACCTAGGCATGCAGACTGCTTCTACAAACATTTGTGAAAGAATGGGTCACTCTTAGGAGCTCAGTGAATTCAAGCGTGGTACCGTGATAGGTTACCACCTGTGCAATAAGTCCATCCGTGAAATTTCCTTCCTACTAAATATTCCATGGTCAACTGTTAGTGGTATTGAAACAAAGTGGAAGCAACTGGGAACAACAACAACTCAGCAATGAGTGGAGTCAACCCATGCACATAAGTTGCCAACTGTTAGCAGGGTCAATAGTTAAAGACCTCCAAACTTCTTGTGGCCTTCAGTTTAGCACAGCAACATTGCGTAGAGAGCTTCATGGAATGGGTTTCCATGGCCGAGCAACTGCATCCAAGCCTTACATCACCAAGTGCAATGCAAAGTGTCGGATACAGTGGTATAAAAAAATGCTGCCACTGGACTCTAGAGTAGTGGAGACGTGTTCTCTGGAGTGATTAAATCACGCTTCTCTATTTGGCAATCTGATGCACGTGTCTGGGTTTGGCGGTTCTCAGGAGAACGGTACTTGCCTGACTGCATTGTGCCAAGTGTAACGTTTGGTGGAGGGGTAATTATGATGTGGGGTTGTTTTTCAGGGGTTGGGATTGCCCCCTTAGTTCCAGTGAAGGGAGCTCTTAAGGTGTCAGCATACCAAGACATTTGGACAATTTCATGCTCCCAACTTTGTGGGGACATTTTGGGGATAGCCCCTTCCTGTTCCAACATGACTGCGCACCAGTGCACAAAGCAAGGTCCATAAAGACATGGATGAGTGAGTTTGTGGTGGAGGAACTTCACTGGCCTGCACAGAGTCCTGACCTCAACCTGACAGAACACCTTTGGGATGAATTAGAGAGGAGACTGTGAGCCAGGCCTTCTCATTCGACATCAGTGCCTGACCTCACTAATGCACTTCTGGAAGAATGGTCAAACATTCCCATAGACACACACCTAATCCTTGTGGATAGCCTTCCCAGAAGAGTTGAAGTTGTTATAGCTGCAAAGGGTGGGCCAACTCAATATTGAACTCTATGGACTAATACTGGGATGCCATTAAAGTTCATGTGCATGTAAAGGCAGGCGTCCCAATACTTTTGGCAATATAGTGTACGTACAGTTTCCCAGGATGAATGTTTAGGAATACATCACTAAGTAATCATTCTCTTCTCCTTCAGAAAATCCACCTTCTTGACTTATTTAGTCTATTCTGTGGGGCCAGGACTGGATTTGAATCTTGAGAGCCTACAGACACAAAAAGCTGGTGTATTAAAGTTCATAATTCATATTTCAATGCTGAATTTGTATCAGTATCAGCCATTTTTCTCCCTAAAGCAGTGAATAGTAAAGACAGCATGTCAAAGTGTGCATTACTGCAAGTGCTGTCAACACCAAGAAATGTAACCCTACCCTAGGAATCGTTTCCTCTGTTGACATAGGAGCACTGCCAGTCCCCACCTACAGCCCAGACAAGAGGAAAGACTAGTTAGTTCCCAGTAGTCATAATATCACAAAGCAAAATAAAGAAAACGTGCACTGATCATTGGAGCACTTGAGCTGTGTTCCATATTGACCAATAATCTAATTTAGGCCCCACCCATTAACCGGCCACACCCTTAGCCACACCACTGTTATGCTGGAGGAAGTGTTCTTCTTCCTTGCTTCCCTTCCCTTTCTACCCTTCTGATCTTTTCAAGAGGTGGGTGGTCCTCACTGATGCAGAGTGCAATCTATGACACTTGCCAGTTGCTGAGTGTCATTCAACCCAGAAGACTGAGGACATCTAGGGGTTTATTTACTAAAGCTGGAGAGTCCAAAATCAGACTCCTTTCTGCATAGAAACCAATCAGCTTCCAGGTTTCATTGCCAAAGCTTCATTGAACAAGCTGAGGTTAGAAGCTGATTGGTTTCTATGCAGAAGGGAGTCTGATTTTGGACTCTCCAGCTTTAGTAAATAAACCCCCTAGTGACAGAAAGGAACTACTACAGGGTACAGAGTCAAGAGATGAGTATTGCAGCCTGAGCTGCTTTTTTGTTTTAAACCTTGGCAGAGAGATTTATTATTTTTTTAGCCCAAAGGTAGTCTTTAATGCAAGGATAAAAGTCGTTTTGGCTCTCACCTGCAATGAATGTCTTTCCTTTATGAAAATAAGGATCCTTCTTTGTTAGCTTTGCAAATAAAACTATTATGGCAGATTAACTCTTTGAGCTGCACATATAAGAACTGATGAAAAAACATACAATGTAACAAGAATTTTGTGACAATGTGTATATATGCAAAACCTTCTAACAGTGTTCGTCTGCAGGCTTTACCTATCTAGGAGCCATTTCCTGTGTTACTGCAACAGACATCAGGACCCGGCTGTGAAAGTGGTAGGGGGATCCCTTCTGTGTTGTAGGGCTTCTGTATAAATAAACGTGTCATTGTTTGTACCTCTATAGAAGGGTGCTGTATAAACAGTCCTGATGTTTTTTTCCCCATGCTTCTTTTAGGGGCCCTGCAATGGCGGACTGACCATTTGGAAACTCGGGCACTGCCCAAGGGCCCGGGGTCAGTAGTGGGCCCCATGAGATGCCCCTGGTACCTTTTTCATAGGCTTTTTTGAGTTTGGGCAAGGACACAAGGGTCCCATGATCCTCTATTGCCCGGGGGCCCCATGAGTTGTCAGTCTGCCCCTAGGGCCCTGTTAACAGGTCTTTGTTCACATTAGAACTGCTTGTCCCACCATACAAGTCAGTCAGAATGCAAAAGCAGTTTGGGAAGTCAACGGCATATCCAATGACCTGTGAAGAAGCATCTCAAATGTATCTCCAATGCTGCCCTTACCAATTGATACTACTGACAAAAGCACTTATATGGGAGCTGCTGTCATTTCTTTTATATCAGTATAAAAACCCAGCTGGAATGTTTATAGAGATGAGTTTTGGGTTCAGGCTTACATGCGGTCAAGGTGGATCCTGCCTATTGGCAGATTGTGGTCTCTGCAAACTAAGGAGGGAATTCACCAGGCCCGTTGCTTTGTTACCACAATACACTGCAAGGACCTTTGCATTTAGGTGAGCTTGCTTAGAAAGCTCAGTACTGGGGACTTTGTTATGTTCCTCTCACTAAAACCATGGGTGTAGAGCAGACATAGTAGCAGTGTATTGGGAAAGGATAGGGGAAGATGACAAATGGCACAGGGACAGATTAGGGTCAGTTAGGACTGTACTTCATTTCTGATTGCTAGCTCTCTGGGCAATCAATCCTTATGCTGCCTTCCTCTTCTTTTTTGTTCTTATTATTGGGAGCTTTTTTGTCTTTTATCTTTCTTTTGTGGATATTTTGAGGTCAATGGTTTTGCTGCAAGACTTTGCTTTAACCACTACAATAGATATGCTGACTAAATAGATACCTAGAATGTCAGGTTTAAAATTATGTATGCCGTGGAATGGCATCATACTACAGTACCAAAAATATCTTTAACTACTTGCCTACCGGGCAATTTCACCCCCTTCCTGCCCAGGCCAATTTCCAGCTTTCAGCACTGTAGCATTTTGAATGACAATTGCGCGGTTATGCAACACTGTACCCATATGAAATTTGTATCATTTTTTTGAGACAGATAGAACTTTCTTTTGGTGGTATTTAATCACCTTTGGGTTTTTTATTTTTTGCTAAACAAACCAAAAAGTTCTGAACATTTTTGAAAAAAAACGTTTTATTTTCTTAGTTTCTGTTATAAAATTTTGTAAATAAGTATTTTTTTTCCTTCACTGATGTGTGCTAATGAGGCTGCAGTGATGGGCACTGATAGGCTGCACTGATGCGCACTGATAGGCGGCACTGATGGGCACTGATGAGGAGGCACAGGTAGGTGGCATAGATGTGCATTGACAGGCATCACTGATGGGCACTGAAAAGCGGCACTGATCAGCAGCACTGGCTGGCACTGTTAGGCAGCACTGACTGGCACTGTTAGGCAGCACTGACTGGCACTGTTAGGTGGCACTGATAGGCACTGATAGGCGGCACTGACTGGCATTGATAGGCAGCACTGACTGGCACTGATAGGTGGCACTGATTGGCAGCACTGGTAGGCAGCACTAACAGGTGGCACTTACTGGCACTGATAGTTGGCACTCAAAGGCAGCTCAGATGGGCACTGATATGTGGCATTGATGTGGCACCAATGGGCACTGGCAGGTGGCATTGATGGGCACTGACATGTGGCATTGATGGACACTGACAGGTGGCACTGCTGGGGCTACACTGATCATCAGGGTACACTGATCATCAGTGCCCTGATGATCAGTGCATATGTCCTCTCTGAGGAATGCCGATTACCGCCTCTCCTCTCCTCACGAACTGTCAGCGTGACAGCTTGTGAGGAGAGAAATGCCGATAACCGGCATTTCCTTATTTACATGCAATCAGCTGTGATTGGACACAGCTGATCACATGACAGATCTGACATCATCGGCTCTTTGTGCTGATCGGTGATCATGTCATATGACGTCCTCCCAGAACGAGAGAACCACCGCCCGTCCATCATTTTCTTATATGGCGGGCGGGAGGTGGTTAAAAACCTTTACAAGTTACCAGTTTAGAGTTACACAGGGGGTCTGGAGCTAAAATTGCTCTGATGTTCACAAAACTACCTCACATTTGTGGTGTGATCACTGTTTACATATGCATGTGGGACTCACATATGTGTTTGCGTTTGTGCGTTAGCACAGGGGCGCTTTATATTTTGTTTAGTTATTTATTTCATTAAAAACGTTTTTTCACATTGTCCCTTTAAATTTTTTAATCAGCTTTTCTTGTGATAGCATGGTCTGCAACAGGTCCTCTGTATGGAGAGATCTGGAGTCTTTTAGACTCCAGATCCCTCCTTTGGCCTCCAGTGAACTTTATCAGACACAGATTGGTTAGATCGGCTGCTATTCTGGACGCTACTGGCCAAGTAAGCAAAGAACTGAAAGTGACAAAATCCTCATTGCTGCCGGTTTCTGGGATCACAGAGAGGAAGGAACAACGTCAGTTCCTCTCTCTTTGTTCACTGCTGCAGGTGGTGCCAGTCAGATTGGTCCCGGGCTCCCCGATCGGACTGGAGAGCCCGGGAAAGGAGGGGGGAGCTGGACCAGCAACTCGGTGGTTCATCAGTTGAACCACTTCTGCTTAACAGGGAATTGCCAGATACAAATATTGATACTAAGATAACGCCTGCATTTTGGGGGTATATTTTAATTATATGTTTATAGGAACTTTTTTTTATAATAATCTGTTTTTGTTTTTTTTAGCAAGCCTCTTTAAATAAAAACAGGATTTTATTTCAGGGGTGGTATTTTGACATTTTTGTTTCTTTTAGGGATTTATTGATTTTTATTTTATGTTGATGGGGCAATTTTGCTAAGTTTGGGCTGATCAAAAAGCAGTATAATTTTTGTTACCAAACTGTTCTGGGAGCTGCCCTTGGTTTGTAGCTATAATTGCTCTGATGTTCACGAAGATACCTCACATATGTGGTGCAATCACTGTTTACATAAGCATGTGGGACTTATGTATGTGTTTGCATTTGTGCGTTAGCACAGGGGCACTTTATATTTTGTTTAGTTATGTATTTGATTAATTAATTAATTAGAAAGTTTTTTTACATCGTCCCTTTCAATTTTTTGATAAACTTTTCTTGAGATAGCATGGGCTGCAACAGGAAAAAAAATTTAGTTTCAGGGGCTTTTCTCTGATCCTACCCTTCTTCCTGTGCTCCCCTCTTATCTCCTGATCATGTGGAGTCACTCTGCACATGTTCAGTTTGGAGTGTATTGTTAAAGACTTTTTTCTTGGGAGAGTGCATGTGATCAGCACAGGGCCAGTCAGCACTGTCCAGACAGAGGTCAGGGGTTCTGCATCCTCCTAAAGCAGAAAGAAAACTCCTCCTACAAGCTTTAACAAGTGCTCTGCTAAACACTGATAGAAGTCACAAGACTTCTCTAACTACTAAGGAGAAAAGGTATTTAACAGTTTATATTTACTAAAATAATTGCATTTCCATGTTCTGTATACTGTGAGAGACCAGATAAAGTGAATACAGGGTCCTGGGTTTAGTATCACTTTAAAGGTAATCCTACCATGAAGGTCCTTGCTCAGGCATTTCCTGTTATGGGGTGACACAGCTTAGATTTGGTCTCCCAATTGCTATCCTTCGTTGTCACTCTGTCATTCAGGCTTCTTGTGGAGAATAAAACTTGCAATACAGTTTCTCCATTGTCACTATCAAGAAGCCCACACTTAAGCCCGCCATAGATGAATTGAATCTTGGCTAGTTCAGCAGGGACCAGCTGAGATTTGAGCCATCTATGGGCGGTCTGATTGTACTGAAATCGATCCATTGATCAACTTCAGTGCAAGCAGCCTATGAGATATTTTGCATGTGATTACTGGTGGAGACTATAACAGCCAGCAGTGATCATTGTGTTCTGAAAGCAGGGAAGGCTCCCTACCGGCAGAACACAATAGCTCTGTGGGAAGGATTCCCCCATGAACACTGATGTAGTGATGGGGGAGTCAAGTGATTTTCTTTCCTTCCACCAGTGGTTGCAGGAAAGAAAATCACATAATCTATATCTTGCCTTAGTAATGACATGTAATCATTGCTGGAGCACATGCATGTAGAAAGAAAGAGGCTGCAAAGATACTGGAGGAGATCAGCAGCACTGAATTACAAAAAAAGAATAAAAAGGTAAAAACAGTAATTTCTAAAAAAATATATAAACCATGGTATTTGTTTATGTGATACACAGCTCTTTCACAAACTGAAGGTCGCCCAGAAAGGTTTAAGTGGGGTCCTGGAGGATGGATAGATAAGGCAGGCCATAGACATTCAAAGATGTCCAGCCATTAAGATCTTTCATTTAATAGATCTCACCAGGGGCGGACTGACCATTTGGAAACTCGGGCACTGCTCGAGGGCCCAGGGTCAGTAGGGGGCCCCATGAGATGCCCCTGGTACGTTTTTCATAGGCTTTTTTGAGTTTCGGCAAGGACACAGGGGCCCCATGATCCCCTATTGCCCGGGGGCCCCATGAGTTGTCAGTCCACCCCTGGATCTCACCATACACAAGCATGTACAAACTGGCTCAGCATACGCACGTCCAATAATGCGTGGGGGGGGGATTAGCCAAGGACTTCCAGTACTGAATTATTCTGGGGAAATAATTGGCATTTCACCCAAAACTGTTCAGATAGGGATATACAGAATGTGACAATTTACAAGTACCCATATACTGCATATAAATCATATGATGATCCATCTACAAACAGATTGGGAGTCAATAATCTCTAGTGTATGGGTACTTAAAAGGCTGGCATATAAATAGAGGGGACTGTAACTGTCAGCTCTAATATTTGTATAACCTAAATGCAAGATTTTTAATGTTTCATTTATGTAAGTTTTTTTACTATTTCATGCAATGAATGATAATGCAATTTAAGGCATCTAGTAGAAATACTGGGTGCATTTAAAAGCTAAAAAAAAAACACTAAGTAAATTGTGCAGCAACCCATATTAACCATTCGGATTCAAAATACTGAAAGTATATATTTAAAGGAGCAATTAATATTAGTTCTGTAGGTTAGTACACTCGGTATACTGATCTGTCTTGTTGGATAATGCCATATAAATTATACAAACTAATGGTGTTCATTAAATTAGGGCAAACCTCTGAACAGTTGTTCTGTTTGACAAAAGTGCCATGCTCCAAGTTTCAGCTGACACTGACAGGCTATTATTAATTCCAACTTATGAACCGGTGAGACACATTTAAAACAGGGACATGGGTACTTTGTATGTAGCAGAGACCCAACATGGGGTTAATTGATGTATGCATGTGCAAATTAAATTTTCTAGGTGACACACTCTGCAAACATGAGAATGTTATGCACAATTATTCTCAACAGCATGACATAGCAGAAATATAATTGGCTTAAGTGTGCTAGAATTTGAAACAAATCATTGCCCCTTTTGAGTAATGATTTGGTTAGCTTCTGGGATTATTTATGCACACTCTCAGTCAAATCATTGTAAGCATCCCAACATATGTGCCATTTTTTTCTGCCTTTGGACAATGTGACTGATGGTGCATTCTCCCAAACAAGAGCTGTGTAATATATATCGCAGCTTACCAATCATTAGATGTGATGGCTGTATTATCTTACTTTTTTTAGTCTTTTCCCCCTCTGTTTTCACCTGGTGATCTGGCCAGTAACACACCTCCTGTATTAGAGTGCCACTACTCTGGATGAAGGAGCACAGGGGGGGGGGGGGGGGGGGGGGAGGCACCATTGGACAACAGCATTATCAGTCTGGGGGGAGAAGAGGGTTAGATGCCCTAGTAGATTTAGATACACTAACAAACTAAAGCCAAACTCTGGCTCACACTTTATGAACAGTTGCAGCAACAGTTGTTTTTCTTTTGGGAAAAAAGCTTTACATGAATAAATAAAAGCTGATCATTGTAAGCACTTCTGCCAGTGGTAAATGGTTTGTTCCAACCCTCCAACTGTTACATTTGCTGGAGAGCTTGTTCTGTTGGAAAACAACAGACTTCCTGGCTGGAACACCAGATACAAATAAAGAAAGGAAAGCCTAAAAAAAAAATTAACGTAGCCATCACATCTACGAATTGGTAAGCTGCAATATAATAAATACTTGCTCTTGGCTGTAATGCTGCTTTAAGCATTCTTTACATCAACTGACTCCAGTAAGGCACAATTACGTTTGGTGGTTGGAAGTAATATTAAACAATGCAGTTTTCCAACATCTTGTGATCTATAGATGGTCATTTCTTCATTAGGATGCCACTTTAATCCGTCAGCCAAATTAGAAGGAAGAGTGATACGGGTTGCTTAGGGATAGGCAGATCTTTCCATTCATGGGCAACCCCATCACCACTGATAGTAATGCCTAATATTATATTTTCTTCTTAGCTTTTTGAAATAGGTTGGTAGGCTGGTAGGTGGGTGCATATACAGAGAACGACTATTTAGAGCAAGAGATCAGCACGGCAGTGAACAGTCAAAAATTGCAAACCTTTCAAATATGTGAATTAACTCTTGTGCAGATTTTGTGATATAAATACTTCTAGCCTTTTATTTAAGTGAAATGTATATATAGTGCCTGAACAGCCTGGTACAGCAATACTCCACTTTACAAAGGTACTTGGCTTTAGCATGATACAAAACTGCTTTTGGAGCAATTACTTTTGGTGGTTGGAAGTGATGTTAAACAGTGCAGTTTTCCAACATATTAGAAAAACTCTTTCTTGTGGTATATAGATGGTCATTTCTTCATTAGGATGCCACTTTAATTTGTCAGCCAAATTAGGAGGAAGAGTGATACAGGTTGCTTAGGGATTGGCAGATATCATTTCATCTATGTTCAACCCCATCACCACTGAGAGTAATGCCTAATATTATATCTTGTGAACATCTTCTTCTTAGCTTTTTGAATTAGATTGGTAGGCTGGTAGGGGGGTGCATATTATTATTATTATTATACAGTATTTATATAGCGCCAAAGAGTATGCTCAGCGCTGTACAGTAGCACGGGAGACATAACATGAGACAAGACAGTAACAATACACTACACGAGGGGTTCGAGGGCCCTGCTCTTTCGAGCTTACAATCTAGGAGATACAGAGAACGACTATTTAGAGCAGGAGATCAGCAGGCAGTGATCAGTCAAAAATGTCAAACTTTCTTTTCAAATATTTGAATTAACTCTTGTGCAGATTTTGTGATATAAATACTTCTAGCCTATTATTTAAGTGAAATTTATATATATAGTGCCTGAACAGCCTGGTACAGTAATAGTCCACTTTACAAAGGTACTTGGCTTTAGCATGATACAAAACTGCTTTAAAATAAAAGGCACTGCAGCTGTTTTTTTTTACTTATATAAGGTCTAGTTGAAGCACCTACAGTAAATGAAGGAATGGCTAAGGTTTCTTGGAAAATAGTTGTGGACAACAAATAAGTTTGTTACCCAGTCTAAAGCTTCACTCACTTCAAGTAACTAACTAACTAACTTACTTACCAACTAACTAAGGACTATTCCCAGATCTCCTGCTCTCTCACTGGGTACAGTATTGTTAGATTATGGCTTTCCTGCAATCTGCAGCTGTCTACAATGTAATTCAGCAGGCTCTTGAACAGCTAAGGCTGCCACTAGAGATGAGCTTGAGATCTTCTCAACTCATATGAACCTCAACTTTGCACTATTTTCTAATCCATTCAGCTGCAGGCCAGGTCATTCTACTTGCCTAAGCACACATAAATGTAGAACTACACCCTTAATAGTTGCTTAGTAATTTTTGGGTTCCCTGTCAATCTGGACCACCTTTTGAAAGCCCGACCTCTGCTCACACCACCGTACTCTTGTGACCACAATAAACCACAAATGGAAAATGGACTCATGCACAAGGTAGTATGAAGCAATATGAAGTTTAAATTGGCAATGAATGTAACTTGGTCAAAAAGAACAGAATACCATGGGTATAAATAGCAAATATAATCACTCTTGTCAATTTTAAGTAAAGGTAACAGCATTCACAGTGAAATACCCATAACTGTAAGCAGGCCTGCTTTCAGAATTAATCCAGTGCCTCCAATCTGAGAAGACTGTTGAATCCCCAGTGAGCAAGAACAACTATCAAACAGGTAAGCTCACTGTGGGTCCTCAGAACTAGATGACAGGGATTAAATGTAAAGTGAAGAGAGCTCTCAATTATATTTGATCAATATCCCTTTAAGAAAACTATATAGTCTTTGGCACTTGTTGGGGCCCAGTTGGTATGAAATTGAATTAAGGTGTAGATGACAGTTCCTCAAAACGGTAACACAAAAATAATGAGGGAAAAAGGAAGGATTTAACACTTTTCCTTTTGTTGGTAGTGAATTAGTGCATGGTCTCATTTAAGGCATTAGCTAAAAGGCAGACTAGAAATAGTGAAGGGTAAAAATTGGCATAAGTGTCTATGGGCAAGGATAATGCTCTCTGGACGTAAAAGGCCAAATGCAACAGTAGTAGCAATCCCATTCTGCTGGAAAAGGGAACTTGTTGTTTCAGTTGGCACTGCTGTGTTGTGGCCTGTAACTGTATGTCCTGTGGTCAGCTTGGATGATGAGACTGTGATGCAGATGTATCCCAACAGAGGCGGCTGGGAGAACTAGGCCGCAGCCTGGGGCAACTAATGTGCACAACTATATGCAGGTAGATAGTTGAAATGATGAAACTGTCAGTGTTCACTTGAATACTTGCGACTCTCTCACCCGATCAACATGGTGCAGCAGCTTAAAGCGGTCCAGCTCCTCCGGCAGATGGGGGCTCCGCATAGACACAGCCTTGATTCGGTGTCCTGTCTGGTCTTCTGCCTGAAGATTGGCTCATTGGGCAGAGTGGCAATACTGACAATCAGCAGACTTTTTCTGCTCCTCCTCTCTCTCTGGCTCTGGCTCCATGGCCTGGTCCAATATTACAGCAGTCAGCAGACTTCCTTTTCTCCTGATCTCTTGCCTCTCACTTTCTTGTCAGTCTGCCAGGCTTTGAGCTATATATGCAAGCTCCTCTGGGAAATGTAGCCATTACAAGAAACTAGAATATGCACCTGTATATACTATTAAATAGGTTTCCTGTGATCTGATACACAACAGACTAGGAAAGAGAGTGGGTCTACGAGGTGGTAACAAAATGTTTTGAGACTAGTTTTGTAACAGGCCAACAGATGGCAGCACAAGGCTGCACGCACAGTCACAGGGAGAACCGCTCTTCATAAGTCAGTGTGCCAAAAGACATTGTCCTGTGTACGTCAGGAGCTGTGCAATTGGTGCTATTCTGACCACGTGCATTACCACATCTGCTATTTCATCAAGGACAGCAAGTTAGAACACAGAGCACCATGGTGTGAACGAGACCTCTGTGTAAAATCACCAGATATACTTTCAGTGAAAGCTGTTGATTAAAAAAGATTTTACAGTACTTTTGAAATGGCATTTACATGGTGCAGCTTACATAAGATGTTAGCAATTGGGTTTAGATCTATTTTAATATACTGTACAGAATAAAGTATGTGAACTCCAAACACGAATGAAGCCAAATTAAATAATGAAAGCAGTAAACCTAAATTGCCACTTACTTTTTTGTAAAAGAGCTCATCATTTACAAGTGTCCTTTATGTGTAATTTGTGGTATTTGTATATGATCTGACTCTTCAAGCATTATATTTACACACGCTTGGCAGCTAATGGTGGTCTGACGTACTGTGCTATCAGTTATTTTAGGTTTAACAAGGTTTGTGCTGACAATTTATTATTAGGCTGATAGGAGCTTCCATAGCAATAACTGTGTAGTGTAGTGATTACTAAGTGAACTATGACAGCACTCCTGCCACAAAAGTCCTCAGCGTCAGTCACAGAGATTTCCAAACATGATGATTTCTTCAGCAATTAGTAGGTATTGTTTAAGCCAGGATTTCATTTTGTAGCCATAGTAATTGTAACAAGAATGGCCAAATATCACAGATATGTCAGTGCACTTGACAAATAATCCTTTTGTGTATGGCTGATTAAAAGACTATGCTTAACTGCTATTTTCCCTTTGTCTGATCAAAATGTTTAGTCCAGTCCAATGCAATTTACATTTATCCAGATAATCTCCAATTGGGATCACCATTCCACTGACAAATAGCAGTTTAGGCCCCTGGTTACTCTAAGCATTTTTTTGGCAATATGATGGGAATGCCTAACACATGCTACTGTATTTTATTCCAGTTTTAAGTTGTAGATAAAATGGTTACTCCTAGATTGTAAGCTCCAAGGAGCAGGGCCCTCCTATCCCTCTTGTATTGAACTGTATTGTTGCGATATTGTCTCCCGTTATATTGTAAAGCACTGAGCAAACTGTTGGCGCTATATAAATCCTGTATAATAATAATAATAATAATAGTAATAATAGTTTGGTCAGTCACTTTGTTTTCATTTAAAGCCCAACTCTACCCAAATCTTTTAAAAAATGTTTAACAGTGTAGGGGAGAGTCATCATTTTTACAGTCTGTGTGTTCGTTGGGAAGCTTATTACCCCAAGGACACTAAGAAAAGAAATTAGAGGGTGCACATGTCACCAAGACAGGACAATAAATACTAAAACACTGTTTTAACCCCTTCCCACTGTAGCACTACCCCCTTGAGGGTTGCTTGGTCATTTTTGGGTTCCCTGTCAATCTGGACCTCTTTCGGAAAGTTCAACCTCTGCTGACACCACTATGCAAGTTAGTATAAACTAATATGACGTTTATTTTGGAATTAAAGGTAACTTGGTCAAAGAGAACAAAATGACACTGATAAATGCAGCAAATATAATCACTGTTGGCAATGGTGAGCAAAAGTAACAACATTCACAGTAAAGCAACAATAACTGTTAGCAGGCCTGCTTTCAGAAATAATCTACTGCCTCCAATCTGAAGGGACTGCTGAATCCCCAGTGAGCAGGAACAACTATCAAGAAACTGGTAGGCTCAATGTGGGCCCTCAGAACTAGATGACAAGGATTAAATGTGAAGTAAAGAGAATTCTCATTTGAAATTAAGCAATGTCCCTTTAAGAGCACTACAGTGTCTTCTGCACACTTTTTGGGGCCCAGTTGGTATAACGTTGGAATATAGTTCCTCAGGATGGCAACATGAAAATAGTGAGGTTAAAAGGGGAAGATTTAACACTTTTCCTCTTGCTGGTAGCAAAATAGTGTGGGAGTCCACTTTAAAGCACTAAACGTAGGGCAGGCATGAAGTAATAAATATCAGCAATTGGCATAAGTGTCTATGAACAGAGACAACTCCTTCTGAATTTCAAAGGCAAAATAAACAGTGGTAGGAATCCTGCTTTGTTGAAAAAGGAAACTTGTTGTTTCAGTTGGCACTGCTGTATCCTTGCTTCAAACTGTATGCCCTGCGGTCAGCTTGTATGATGTACTGTAATGCAGTTGTATCCCAACAAAGGTGGCTGGGGCAACTAGGCTGCACACAGGGACAGCTATATGTAATGTTCACAACTATGTGTAAGTAGATAGCTGAGGCGGCAACTGTCAGTATTCACTTGGCTAGTGGGTGCATGGGTCTCTCTCACCTGATTAACATGGTCCAGCACATAGTAGCGGTCCATCCTTCCCTGCAGATGGGGTCAGCCCACGGACTGTCCAGTTCAGACTCGGCATCCTGTCTGGTCTCCTGCTGTCAGATTAGCCTGCTAAACAGCGTAGCAGACTGGGTGGTCAGTAGGCTCTTTCCACTCTTTCTCTCTTTCCAACCCTGGCTCTGCAGCCTAGTTCAGCACTTCAGCCATCAGCACACCTCCTTCTCCTTCAGTCTCTCCCTGCACTCTCCTGGCCAATCTTCCAGACTTGGATATTTATATGTCTCCACCCACACGCTTCCTCTTTTGGAAAATGTAGTCCCTGAATGCCCTGCTCACCAACTGAGTCCTACTGTACCGCATACAAGTTCCAGAGGGCTGTTCAATCCATGTGAGTGACCTTGAATGGTAGGCCACCACCATCTTAATGTATTGCAAGTAATAACATTTCAATGGGTTACACCACTGTAATGAGTAAATGTGCTTTTTTTGGTGTTTTGTCCCCATCATCAAAATATCCTATTGCTTCCTGTACTAGTGACACCCTTTCACCGAGACAGGGTTGACGAGAGTTGATTTACTAAAACTGGAGAGTGCAATATCTTATGCAGTTGATCATGGTAGCTAAGCAGCTTCTAACTCCAGCTTGTTCAATTAAGCTTTGATAATAAAACCTGAAAGCTGACTGGTGTCTATGCAGAGCTGCACCAAATTTTTCGCCCTCCAGTTTTAGCAAATCAACACCATTGTGTTGGTAATTCATCCTAACTGGGAAACAGCACAAAAATAGAGGTTCTTTCCCTTTCCCGCTTGATCCTAAACTAAAAAAGAGTTTGGCTGGAGCTGGGCTTTAAATTTAGTCCCAGCTTTACCAAAATGTACTGTGCCTATTTTCACTTGCTCATTCAAGATGCCTTCCATATCCTATATCTTTTTTGCCTAGTTACAAATGAAAATACTGTGGGGTCTCCAAACTTTCAAAACAACAGGCCAGCTAACTGCTCTCAATCTTTAGGGGGGCCAGACTGTGGCTAGTGAGAGTAGAAAAAGCCCTAGCAATGGTTGGAGTAAAGCTGGCTATACAGGTGTAGATTTCCGGACAAGAATATTCGTAAGAAAAGTTGTACGAAAATTCTTTGAACATTCGGTTAATGGACGAATGTAATTTGAGAATTATCTTTTGCTTTTAACATTCAACTTTAAAGTGAATGTAATTTCTGAACAATAACCAAATACACTGCTCGAAAATTAATTTGATCGAGAAAAGTTTTCCTTCCTGCCCCTTTGAATTTTCCCATTACTGCTGTAAAAAATGAACATTGTTTCACCCCACTAATGATTAGAAAATCAAACGAATATTCTTGAAATGAAAATGCCTGTACGAGAATCTATATGTGTATGGCCAGCCTAAACAACACCATAGGCTTGGTGGTCAGTGGGAGAAAAACAATTGGTGTCAGAAGGAGGAATAGCGACTGATCATTGGTGTCAGTGGAGGAATAAGTTCTCTATCTCTGGTGACAGTGGGAGGAATAGTGTCTCAAGGGCCGGATAAAGACAAGCAAAGGGTCATAGTTTGGAGACCCCTGCTGTAGATATTTAGATAAGATATTTGAGCAGTGAGTCTGAAATGTAGCCTCATCATTTATGTAGCTTTATTGTTAGACAATTTCTCAGAAGTCTCAATAAAAAACAAAAATTGGTGTTCCACTCAGAAAATGTACATAAGCTAAAGGGATCGTGGATAGGTTTACACTAGTATTACAACTTTTATTGATCTGGCTCAAGCATGCTGCATTGTTGGTATACCCCATGCTGTATAGGTACCATATGAGCATGTGCTTGTTTGGATCATCTTAAAGTTTTTATCCATGACTCAACCGATGCTCCGTGACTAACATGTCATTCTCTTTTCTACAGAAAAAGGACATAAAAAATTACATAGCCATAGTGATTTTCCAAAATACTAATTGTACATGGTGTGACCATCAGTTACAAACTGGACACATCACTTGCCATTTAAAGATTGTGCATGTCCTTATCCATGGGTCTGTGTTCTGTTGAATTTGTTTGGGTATGTCCTGTAGATAAAAAAGGTTAACACAATTCCTTTGCTAAGCTGTTTTCAAGTGAGTTTTGCAGATGTTCTGTGTGTCCATTGAAAAGACTGCGTACACCAGCCTTTCTCAGCCTTTTCAACACAGGGGAACCTTTTAAATATCCTTCCGGTCTCAGGGAACCCCTGCTAAAAATGACTATATCTACAACTCATGATACATCAGTGTGATGATCAGTGGGAAGAATACTCCTTACACCTGTGGCCATTGGGAAAAAGTATCCCCTTACAGATAGCTAAAAAGATCAATGGCGTCAGTGAGAGCTTATCTGAGAGGCAGAAATTGCTCATTGCTCAGGGAACACCTAGCAACCTCTGAGGAACCCTAAGGTTCCATGGAACCCTGGTTGAGAAACCTTGGTATACACTATTTGGCACATGAATGTAGTCCCATGATATCACAGTGGTAATTGTACACAGCTGAATGTTTCCATTTTTTCTCATTATGATTTTCAGAATCTAGACCAACAAAACAGTAATTGGCTGTAACCTAAATCTGTGTAGGTGAATTCTTTTTTGCTATTTGAGGTTCTCCTTTAAGGCACATCAGCAAGGGGAGTCTGGGAACTCTAAAACATTATTTTTTACATTTAGCAATAGCCATCCTCCTGGCTGTAGCCTTTACATGTATTATTCTTAAGTTTTCTTTCCCTAGGGCTACGTCTGGTGCACTGAGGCTTAATATAATAAATAAATGTGAAAGATCCACCGACTGATCTTTGTTTCAACAAAGTAATCTACATAATATTTGAAAGCATAACTTTTCTCTCCTCAAACTACCATGAGAGGCTGAATTTGTAAATGTCAATTAGGTTAGCCCAAGTGAGAACCAATGGAGCATGGACCCATCGCATGCTGAGCAGTGGCAGAGAAGCTCATTATGTTGCCTTGCTGATTTTCTATGTGGAAGTACGAATAAGCATCATGCACACAGAGGGCAGCAAAGGCTCAGTTTAATGACCATGATTTTGCAAAATGAGTCTGTCTGGTCGCATAAACGTATTTTTCTCTAGCATTCTGTTCTCTGCAGAAATAATGTGCATGCCATTTCCAGCTGCAGTGTGTTCTGTCTTCCAGTTTCCATAGCAATGATCATTTATGTATGAAAGGAATTCATTATTTCCCATAGCAGTTAACGTACAGCAGGCAGTTGCAAGAGACTTTAGCTCCTCATCATAGGTTACATTATGGAGGCCAAGCTACATATCTCACAGTAGTGAAACATTTCACAGGATCATAGCAGTCAGTCATAGAGAGACCCTTGTGTACTCTCATTTTTGTAGCTCATTCCATTTGCACACAGTGTAAATACAGCCCTATATGCTCTAAGAGGTTTGCTTGTATATAGACTGTCATATATGTAACCCATCCTAAGGGTAGGATTTTAATAATAGACATTGTTTAAATATTAGTCTGATTGTATTGTGACAGAGCTCAGAGTTATTAAAGTGGTATTAAACCCAAAAGCTAAAATGTATTATATTGCAACCTACCAATTCTTAGATGTGGTGGCTGCATTAGTTTTTTTTTATACGCTTTATTCCTTTATTTATACCTGAAGATCTGGCCAGCTATTCCTGACCCTTCTCCAGCCTATGGCTCCAGTGAATTCTGGTGGAGCAGAAAGGAGAAGCCCTTCAACGGCTTGCTGTCACTGCTGAAAGGTCTTCCATCTTCATTCTGACTTTTTCCAGGTTTGTGGGCTCTGGCGGCTTGAATGGCTAAGACACAATGATGTCACTCCTGAGACACAATGATGTCACTCCCACGCATGCAGGCAGGAGTCACTTTTTACGGCACACAGCTCTGAAGGAATGGCATGTTCCTTCAGAGCGTATGTGCCGGTGCTGCTACACAAGTAAATATCTCCTAAATGGTGCCCGTTTAGGAGTTGTTTACAGTACCTACAGGTAAACTTTATTATAGGCGTACCTGTAGGTACAAGTAAAAAAAGCAGACTTTACTACCACTTTAACCACTTGCCATCCTGAGGATTTACCCCCCTTCCTGACCAGGCCATTTTTTGCATCATGGCGCTGCGTTACTTTAACAATTGCGTGGTCATGCAACGCTGCACCCAAATTAAATTTATGTCCTTTTTTCCCACGAATAGAGCTATCTTTCGGCGGTATTTGATCACCTCTGTGTTTTTTTCTTTTTGCGCTATAAAAAAAGACTGCCAATTTTGAGAAAATAAAACAATATTTCTGACTGTTTGCTATTAAACATGTTCAGTAAAAAATTAAAAAAAATCAAATTTCATCATAAATGTAGGCCAAAATGTATTCTGCTACATCTCTTTGCTAAAAAAAATCCCAATATGTGTAAATTAATTGGTTTACATGAAAGTTATAGCATTTACAAATGGCGGTATATATACTGGGATTTTTTTTAAAATGTGTTATTTTTACTACTAATGGCAGCGATCAGCGACTTATAGCGGGACTGCGGTGGGCATTCTGACACTGGGGGGACCTGACTCGGTGTCACTGACATCCCCAATGACACCAATACAGTGATCAGTGCTAATATAAAGCACTGACACTACTAATGGCACTGGACAGGGAGGGGTTAACATCTAGGGCGATCAAAGGGTTAACTGTGTGCTGTTTCACATTATGTGTTGTGTGTGTGTGCTTCACTGTAAGCACATTGCTTTGTATGGCTCTGCTATGCAGAGCCATACAAAGCTGTGTGCAGGAGCTGACAAGAAAGATGGTTTACTTACAGTTCTCTTCCTCCGTTGGTAATGCTCCTCGATCACCGGGTGCCGGTGAGTAATCACCGACCGGGACCTGGTGATTGACAGTGGAGGTCACGAATAGCAGCACAGGTAGGGCATGTGCACGCTTCCTACCTGGAAATGCAAAATCACGTATATATACGTTATTTTGCACACCCCTGCCTCCCTGTAGCAATATATCTGCTATGGGGCAGCGGGAAAGCTGTTAATGACACTATGGGGTTGATTTACTAAAGGCAAATGAACTGTGCAGTTTGGAAGTGCAGCTGCATTTATTTTCCCCACAGCTTAGTGAATTTCATAAAGCTCTGCTGATCTCCATTATTCAACAATGTGCAAGCAAAAATGCTGTTTTTTAATGTTTTTCTTGCACCTGATTGTGTATTCTTTACAAAGTAATGCAACTGCCCTTGCAAACTACACAGTTTATTTGCCTTTAGTAAATCAACCCCTAAAGGTTCATACAGTATACCTATATTGTTTTCTTTTGTACTGGACATGAAAAATAGCATATATTATGCTTTTATTGATGCCCTGGAAAACATCAAACAAGACCCAGCAACACTAAAACACCAAGAACATGAACTGATGTGTGGCAAAAGTTTCACCAGTTCAGTGCTGTTGTCCAAAGAAATATCCTTGTTATACAATATGTATAGTATACTGTATATAACTCCTTCTGAAACTTTTGAAGAGTCTACCTAAAGGAAGATGGCAAGGGATACCCGCCATTACTTTTATTACCTAGAACACCCTCCTCTGTGTGCCTTGCCTAAAGATGAAAACTGTGCTTCACAAATGTTGTTTAAACCCAAGAGCCATGTCTGTTCTTACTTGAATCTTGAGTACTCTGTGTATGTCTTTTAGATCATCAGTATTCCAGCACCAAACAACACTTCCACTTACCCTCTGTGCAGGCATTTCCTGTTATAAAGACCAATTATGGATACTTTCTCTTCATGTGCAGGGTGACTGGTCTTGTATCCACCTCCTGTAGTTTTTTGTAGGCAGCTTGTAAGTGGTGGACCTGCTGGTCCCTGTCTACATCTCTGCTCTCTGCATGTGCAGCAGAGTGATGATTTCACTGCTATTTTCATAAGATAAAATATGTATTTTCAAGGGCATTTGGTGCACACAAAGCAGATGTAACACCCTCTTAGATAGGTGTTTGGTTTAGATAGATAGGTTTAGAGTTGGCTCATAGTATTTTTGTCGAGCTGTATTTGATAGGTAAATCTAGTTGCCTCACTGTACCCAGTCTGGCTATAATTATTGTTAGGAGAATTTATTTTGCACACTGTATTCAGTGTTGCTGCATTCTACTAGTTAAGTCTGCTCTGTACGTTCAGCTGTTGCAATCCTCATGTCTTCCTCTGTCTCCAGAGAGCTTGAGAAGCTTTTAGATCAAAGGTGTGGAGCTATGCAGATGGCTTTCTTTGAGCACACTGGGCTCTGGGTCTTTTTCCTAGAGGGGATTAGTCCAGCCTAGAGGGGGCTTGCTGCCCCTCCAGAGCATTGTTGCCGCATGTCTGCTGTTGCAAGGCCTCGGGTGGTTGACCTGAGGGCCTGAATGCTGAGACCTTGGTACTGTTTAGAGATGACTGATGGATCGTCTACTGAAGATCTGATTTGGTATCATGGAAGAAGGCAACCAGCTGTCCTTGGGCTTTGTGGGTACAGACATGCCTGAAGGATCTTAGAGACCTTTGTGCTGCTTATACCCCTCTGGTGCTAGGAAGTCAGCTGTAGGTTTTATTTAAAGATGACACCAGCTAGTGTTCTGAAGAGCTTAGTCCATCTAATCCTCTGCTTAACAGGAACTCTACTCTGACACAAAAGAATAAGTTTGCATTCAACTACTACCACTACAGCATTTCCAGAGAGAATACTAGTCCTCAAGTTGTACATAGTTCTTGTTTTGGAGCATTCCACTCAACTCCCTCAACCCTATCCAAGTGCTCTAAAATAAAAACAACAAAAAAACAAAAACCCTAGGCTGGTCATTGGAGAAATGCATGGATATGCTTGTGTGCCTTGCTGCTGGAAAAAGTTAGTAGGGAGGACTTGGACAGTAATCCTGCGGGTCCTACGGGAGTAGAGCTACACATTTTTTGTGCCCATCAAGGAACATATTTAAATTGGAGTTTTTGCTCATGGAGTTCAACTTTAAACTGGTGTAACTTTATTACAGAAGCCTGTTTTTTACTGAACTCATGGCTAAGCCTCATTGTAAAGTGCCATTCCACTTTACAATGGGACTGCCTCAATGGGCACCAAAGGAATACTTATTTGGCCGGAGGATGGTTGTGTGTGAATCACAACTATAAACCATCAGGGAAGTCAGACCTCAGTCACAAAGTGAATCTAGTTTATGAGAGGCACCAAAAAGAAATGTCTGGCTAATAAAGGTTACAGCAGATATCTTATGTTTGGGGACTGTTACAATGGAGTACAGAGTTACATACCAACATAATATTGTAATACTATGATTTTAGCTCAAATAGTCAGTACCATGACTGCAAACAACCTTGGGGCTCACATTTTAATATGCAGCTGTAACCCTAGGTATAACCAAATTTGTTTTTAGTTGTGGATGGAGTGGGCAAGGATTGGAACTGCTGTCAGGTTTTATTGCTGTGTCCCTGGTGGAGAGATTCACCCTCCGCCACCCCTGCCAGGCTATTTCATGTGGCCCTTGCAACTCTCCTGCAGTTGTGGCACCCCCACATCTCCACTCCTACCTTGTCTCAGTAGTTGGCAGCAGAGAGGACAGAATTCCTCCTACAGATCCTGCAGCTCTCTGTGCAGCGGCAGCAACCCCTCGTCTCCAGCCTCCCTGGTCTCAGCATTCAGCAGACTCCAGAAGCTGACTTCAGCCCTCCTCTGGTCCTTCTTCAGACCTTGCACTTGCTGATTTCCAGCTCCGCCCCCAGGTTCTTCCCAGTAGCAGCACAAGATGAGGGGGATGCACTGTAATGATGTGGAAGAGGGTGGGGACTCTTGACTTTTGATGGTGGGGGGTGCTCCTGACATCTGATCTAATTAGAGCTTTTGAAATATTCCTGTTACATCTCTGGAACAGAACGTAAAGGAAAATCTCCATAGCTGGACATAGTTACATAGTTAGTCTGGCTGAAAAAAGACAAAAGTCTATCCAGTTAAAAAAAAAAAACAAGTTATAATCCTACACCCACAGTTGATCCAGAGGAAGGCAAAAAAAACCTCAGCAAAGCATGACACAATTTACTCCCGCAGGGAAAAAATACCTTCCTGATCCCCCGAGAGGCAATTGGATATTCCCTAGATCAACTTTACCTATAAATGTTAGTATCCAGTTATATTCTGTGTATCCAAGAAACAATCCAGGCCTTTTTAAAGCAATCCACTCAGCTGGCCAGAACCAACTCTTGAGGGAGTATATTGCACAATTTCACAGACTTACTGTGAAGAAACCTTTCCGTGTTTGGAGATTAAATTTTTTTTCCTCTGTGATGACCTCAGGGTGAATAGCTCTACACCGAGTTCACTATATAAACCACTGATGTATGTATACATGTTGATCATATCCCACCTTAATCTCCTCTTCTCAAGAGAGAATAAATTCAGTTCCTCTAATCTTTCCTCATAGCTGAGCTCCTCCATGCCTCTTATCAGTTTGGTTGCCCTTCTCTGTACTTTCTCCACTTCCCCAATGTTCATTTTGTGAATTGGTGCCCAAAACTGAACTGCATATTCCAGATGAGGTATTACTAATGATTTGTACAGGGGTAAATGGATATCTCTCTCTGGAGTCTATACCTCTTTTAATATAAGAGAGGATTTTGCTCTCTTTAGAAACCGCAGACACTAGTAGCACAAAATAAACCGACAGAGGTTTTAACCCTTCCCTACTCTATCCATAACTAAAATAAGTTTTTTTGGCTAAACATTCGCTTTAAGTCATCCTGTGTATCTGGTGTAATAACTACAACAGCATTTGATATAGGCATATTACTCATATGTAAAATCCAGAGGTTCACTACACAGAATCTTGTCTTTAGTTTTGTGTAGTTGATTCCCAGCTATGAATGAGCAAATCATGAGTTCAGAGAAGAACCTACTAGAGCAAGTCAGAACATTTTTAAAGGAGTAAATTACTGTACCATTAATTCACTGGATGTGCAGTGGAATATTATTAGTATTACTGTTTGCAGGACATCTAAGAGAAAGCTGTGGAGTGTCCCATCCAACCACTATGTACTGATAAAATATATAAATGTGTAATAATTCAAGCCTTAATTTATACTTTAAGATCTTTATATTGTTTAATTGCAATTTACACAGCACTTTGCATATTGTACATTCACATCAGTCCCTGCCCTCAAGGAGCGTACAATCTAAGATCCCAACCCCAAATGCACACATACACACAATAGACCCAACTAACCTGCCAGTTTGTCTTTTGGAGTGACATTATGTCATTTTCTCAGCATCACAATAAGCAATGTTTACATATTTTCTGTGTGATTGCATATTCACTGAATACAAATGAGCCTCAAGGAGCAGATGCAACAAATTTGGAGAGTAAGGGGGCAGAAAAATGAAAAATGAAAGTATTGCTAGTGGCAACCAATTAGGTCTCACTTTTCATTTTATTGAAAAGCTAAACAAGAATTTTTATAAGTTGCCATGGGCAACAATTCTGTTTTTATACTTCTTTTCTTTTCTTCAGTTTTGCACAGCATTCACAGTGACTGAGTTCTCTAGTATATAATGCATTAACATCATCCTGGCACTGATGAGTGTGGTCCCTGGTTTCCTAATCTTTATGCATATAAATCAAGCTCTGGAGCTTTCAAACTCTGTTTTGTGCCTTTCAAGACTATTAGAGGATGAACTGCTTATCATTTTCTAAATCAGTTCAGAGAATCTCTGGTTTTAGCACAATGCATATGACTTTGAATAATGTAATTTTAATACTTTTTTTTGTTTATCCTTTTTTGACTTGAAAAGTCACTTCAGGTGCAAACATATGGGGTATGCTGCTTCCAAGTCCCAGGACAGTTCACCCTCTTGGAAAATCAGATGTTATATACCAGCAAGGGCTCATTCTATGCTCCACAGGCTGCACAAGTTATAAGCAAAAGACCAGCTGCTCTCTACGATTAAGTCTAGTCTTGTTGGTGAAACGCGTCAGTGGGGGTCCCAAGTGAGGACTGTCTGTTTATGTTGTGCAGATAAATAGTTGCCAGCATTTGACTTTTGGAGTGCAGCCAGTCTTTTCCTTTGGATGAATTTATAAAGAACGGGCTTTATTCTTGTTTGCTAAATCAGTTAACATTTGAGCTAATAAAAATATGGATACAACCATTGCTGACCTCTGAATCTTCAAATCCATCTTCCTGGCTGTCCACCTGCTTCAGTGCTTTGAATCAGTAACCCAGAACAACTATGCTAATGAGGACTTTCCTGACGTGCATACATGTTCCTGACTCAAAGGGGTTGATTTATCAAAGGGAATTTGCACTTTGCAAGGGAATATTTCCCCAGCTTAAGTGAATGAAGAGAAACTTCCAAATTCCATCATCCAGATATGTGAAAGCAAAAATACTGTTTTTTATTTTTCAATTTTTCTTGCACATGATTGGGTATTCTTTGCAAAGTAAAATATTACCACATTCACTAAGCTCTAGGGAACATTCCTTGGCAAAGTAAACAGCCTATTTGCCTTCAGTAAATCAACCCCAAAGTACTGAAGATCAGTATAATGGCCATGCAACTACCAGTATCAGAAGAAACTCAGTAATGACAGCCCCCTTATTTCTCTAATGAAAAGTTGACTTTGATGTTTAGGCAGACCTATCTCAATATATCCAGTGTGGTTGATTTGCTAAAGGCAAACATCCTGTTCACTTTGCAAGGGAAGTTGCAGTTTTCAAGGGAATCAACCCCAATCTTTCCAAACACAACAACCTTATGTTCCCATTCCAAGGTCAAATATTTGACCTCCCAATTGATGGACATTTCTGAACTACTACTAGATTATTTTTCGGCTGAGCTTTGTTTCTAGTCTGCTGTTAAATACTGTGAGATACAAAATATATTCTATATTTAATCTATGTTAAAATGTACTTCGGACTAGGATAATTAGTCTTTTTTTGACTTGATTTATGTACAATTGTTTTCTGAACTTATTAACTGTTTAGTTTTTGAAATGTGTTGTTTATGATAATTTGCATGTATGAAATTTGTATTCTTATAAACGTTCAGTCTTTTTTAGCTAATCAAAAGCCTCCATATTGCATTTACAAGACACGGCTGTCTATACATTCTGTACTAAATAAACAGATCCCTCAGCCAATGCTCTTTGATTAAAACAATGTCTTAATAGAAAACACAGCAGGCAATGCAGGAAAAGCCGTCCTCTCAACAAACTCTCACACAAAGAAGATTTGATAAAGTTGTACATGTTGCTGATTGTTAGCTTTGTATCGTAAGAATGTTTTACTCTGTTCTGACTTATGCCATAGCCTATGTACAGGAGCTAAAAAGCTTAGACGTGTGATGTGCATGATTCCATTGCTGCTGGTTCTGTGAAGAAAATAGGAAATAACAAGTCGGCCTGACACAATTTATTTTCTGAAACAGTTTGACCTCCAGTGGATGTTAATTCACTGCGATCCTCTGCGCCCCGAGAGGGAGTCTTGCACTGAGCTGGAGGCCAGAAGAGCGGTAAGTGACTGTAAAGTGGTTGCAGGGGCAAAGGCATCAGCACAGGAATTTACTCTGCTGCTTCTTATTAGGACACATAATGGATTTACTGATTAAACACATTTAGAGGTCCTCCACCTTTTTCTCCATCCTGAGCTGTATTCAAATGAAAGCATATGTCTGGGGGAGAGAAAAAAAAATAAACATATGCGACACAACTCTGCAATGCACACATATTTCCTTACATTTTGTGTCCTTAAAATCACTGTAAGTACAGAAAATACCTGTTCATCCGGCCACAAATTTAAGTTCTTGTTCAAGCTGACTCCTCTGCCTTTTCTGTACTAAAATCCTAAGCAGTGCTATCAGCCATGCCTGAATCCTCTTCTGCTGGACTACAGAGCACATCCCATTATGTTCTAGATATAGCGAGAGGGGGGAGTTGTTCTGTAGTCAAACAAAGGAAAATGTTGGCAAGCCTTACAACACTGCTTGGGATTTCAATGCAGTCTAGGCAGCTTGCCAGCTCATTGATTCATCAACCACTCACATATAAAAGAAGAGGTAAGTTCTGGCCCAATAAACAGACAATATTGGGAAGATATTGGTGTTGCCTATGGTTAACTTAAAGTAAAACTAAACCCACAACAGTAAAATCAGTCTGTATATGTAATAAAGCATGCTTGTTATACTCACTGTGGAACCTAAGGGGTTAGTCTTGTGCATTGTGTAGAAGGCTGTTTGATCCTTTCTTTTCTGCCCCTCCTCCCCTAATTGAAGTGACCACCTGATACAGACTGAACCCATGGTCATATGCACATGATCAGTTTGGTGTGTATTGCTAGTGGTTTTTTTTTTATTACTTGAGAGGGTGCATGTGATCAGCACAGGGCCAATCAGCACGGTCCAGACAGAGGGTCAGGACTTTCACATCCTCCTCAGGGGCGGACTGACCATTTGGAAACTCTGGCACTGCCCGAGGACCTGGGGTCAATCGGGGGCCCCATGTGATGCCCCTGCTACCTTTTTCATAGACTTTTTTTGAGTTTGGGCAAGGACACAGGGGTCCCATGATCCCCTATTGCCCGGGGGGCCCCATGAATTGTCAGTCCACCCTTGATCCTCCTAGAGCAGAAAGAAAACTCCTCCTACAAGTTTTAACCAGTGCTCTGCTGAAGTCACAAGACTGCTCTAACTGCTGATGAGAAAAGGTATTTAGCAGTTTATATTTACTAAAATAATTGCAGTTCCATGTTCTGTGTTCTGTGGGAGACCAGATATAGTGAATGCAGAGTCTGGGGTTTAGTAACATGTTAAGATGTAGACTGAGCAAGATTGTCCCTTTACTTCTGCTAGATTCCATTTTGTTTCAGCAGAGGACAGTAGCAACCTGGTTTGGTTTAAAGTTTAGAATAATAGTCATTTTATGTGTGCATGGGTAATTTGGGGGTATGGGGTGGGGGATGTGCTACAGCCCAACAGTGTCTGCTCAACAGCAATAGATACCAGCTTTATGTGGATTTATCTTTAAACCAAGCAGTCTCTGCATATTCTGACAGACACTAAAATCACAAGAGCATGCAGCTTTTGTATATATACCAGCATACAAGAGAGCAAACACTGCACACAGTACCTATATTAACACATATAAATGTCATATAATGTAATAAATGGCACATGCATGAAGGATGTTTTACATGGTTTTATTCTTTTTTGCCATTTAACATTAAACTTTTGCAGTTTTTCTGTATATGTGTGGCATGTGTTATTTATGTTTTTAAAAATATGCTTGGCAATAAAGAGAGAATGATAAAAAGTTAAGCAGCTTTCAACCAGTGGGTTGAATGAAAACAAAGGAGTACTCTATTCCCCATCCACACATTTGATGTGGATGGTAGAATCCTCCCCACTGAGCTATTGTATGCTGACAGCAAGGAGACAGTCATATTACACTGATCAGCGATGCCGGCTATAGCTGACAGTGCTGATTGAATGGAAACAAGTGCTGAACAAGTTGAATTTCAATCCATGTATGACCAACAATAAGATAACAAGAATCCTAAATTTAAAGGGTTAGTTCACCTTTAATGAATTTTGCCAAAAACATGCCTTGATAATAGATTAGCAGGCAGTGCTCTGTTTGGTTAAAGAATTCTTACTTTTTAAGCTGTTTTCCATTGCTCTCCACTCTTTGTCCTGCAAGATATGCAGTCCCAGAAACTCACAAGCAAGCACTCAGTTTTGCTCCCTACCCGTGCATGCGCAGCCCACTCTTTTTCACTCTTTTTCACTCTAGCAGAATGCTGGGCTGCGAGAGACAGCGGACTGTGCATGTGTGGATAGGGAACAAAGCTGAGTGCTTGTTTGTGAGTGTCCAAGGATGTGTATCCAACACTCCTGCCACTTGCAGGAAGTAGAGAGGAAGGCAATGGAATAAGCAGCCTAAAAAGTAAGCAGTCTTTTTACTAAACGGAGCACTGTATATAGAGTCACAGCTCTGGAAACTCACAAATGAGCACATGCCTTCGTTCCACACCTACGCATGTGCAGTCTACTCTGTTTCACTCCAGCAAGTGCTGAGCCATGAGAGACAGCAGTCCGCACATGTTTGGGTAAGGAACGAAGCCAAATGTCCATTTGTGAGTTAACAGGGCTGGCGCATCTAACACTCAGTATGTCCTGCCAACCGCAGAATGGAGAGGGTAGTGCAATGGAATAAGCAGCCGAAAAAAGTAATCATTATTTTTCTAAACAGAGCACTACATATGGATGTTATGGCTCCTGAAACTCACATATGAGCACATGGTTTTATTTCCTACCTACGCATGCGCAGTCTACTTTGTTTTACGTTAGCACAGTGCTGAGCCATGAGAGACAGCAGGCTACACAGGAGTAAGGAACAAGGCTGAAAGCTAGTTTTTGAGTTTTTGGGGTGGTGCTTCCACTAGGCAAACTAGGTGTCAGCCTAGGGCACACTGCCACCTAGATCGCCTGGGCGCAGCACAGGCTGGCACTCTCTGTGTGTGGGACGCCGCCACATCATGAATGATCCACCAGCTGAGGGGATGGGCGGCAGAGGGGACGAAGAAAGGACAGTGGAGGATGACGGGTTTCTGGGGCCAGTGTAGCAGCTGAGCTGTCACTCCTTCCAGTGTTCCTCTCAGAC
Source organism: Staurois parvus (assembly GCF_062004578.1). Lineage (NCBI taxonomy): Eukaryota > Metazoa > Chordata > Amphibia > Anura > Ranidae > Staurois > Staurois parvus. Next base: position 565,552 of record NW_028318109.1, on the reverse strand, counting down.
GCAGTCCCTTACTGCAAGCTGGCTGGCGGCTGCTGATCACTGTGGAGTTCCAGCCCCTCTCTTTCCATTCATCAGCGGAGGCAAAGCTGCGCCTGTGGAGGAAGGTAATGACTGACTCTGAGGTTTCATGTCTGGGTGTGACCCAGCCGGACATCCATCACGTGTAATGTGTCAGTGAGTGATTACATCATCACGATCCCACAGTCTGATCTTCTAGTGCCTGCTGATCTGTGTGTGTGGGCTGGGCTGCCTGCTGTCACAGCATTTTATCTCCCCCCATTGCCTGGGGAATTCCAGCCTGAGATCTGTCAGAGCGTGGATCCATTATCCTCCACTCACTGCAACTCTCACCCTGCCAGATACAGTCTGTCTGTGACACTGATTTTGTCTTTTAATGTAGGTGCTGGTGGCATCTTATGGCACTTATTTTTGCACATTAAAAGAAATTTATTTATTTTTTTTTTTTGGGGGGGGGGGGGGGCGCAAGTAGCTGGTCTTGCCTGGGACTCAAAATAGTTTAGCACCGACCCTGTGTGGCGCATCTGACACTCAATATGGTCTGCCACCTCCAGGATGGATAGGGACGGGCAATGGAATAAGCTGCTTAATGCGGAGTTCCAGCCAGGTGCCCACTGTGCATGTGTGATAAGCACAGCGTTTTGTGAATGGCCCTGTAGTCTTCTGGGACCTGTCACATGTCCCAGAAGGCTACGGGGAGGGAGGGGGGGGACAATTTCCACTTCCAATCGCAGCAGAAGTGGGAGCGGGTATTTGTCAAATTCGGGTACCCGCTCCCCAAAGGTGCCAATCCTTATTGGGGACAAAGGCTTAAAGCGTAACTTCCCCTTTTGGGTGGAGCTCTGCTTTAAAAAGTAAGCATTCTTTTACTAAACATGAATCTACTGAAGATGCTGTAATGCAGGCGTGCCCAAGTTTTTGACTTTGCTGGGCCACATTGGAAGAAGAGAAATCGTCTTGGGCCACACATAAAATACAGTAACAACAAAGATAGCTGATGAGAAGAAAAAGTCAGGCAGATCACAAGTTAATGATCACTGATATAGATAATGTACTTATCTGAGTAATAAAACATCTTTTTTGTAATATTTTTTATCATAAATGTAAAAGTGGGCAACATAAAATTGGTGCGATATTTGACACTGTTTTTGATAAACTAACATATGGTGACTGTAGTAAGAATTCACAATGAACTCTCAAAGTGCTCATCAGATATTTTGGTTCTAATCTTACCCTTCGTGTTCTGCCAAAAATTGATGACATGAGTAAGGCGTGATTGTGAAGAGTGGGAAACTTTTCTTTGGGAACATAAAACTTATAAAAGTTCAGGAAATACACAGTCTTTTTATTCAGCTGCATGTGTTTGCTGAGTGTAAATGCATTGTCAAAAACAAACAAATTTACATTTTAAAATGGTAGTATTTTTACCTACAGGTGAGCTTATGGTAAGACTTACCTGTAGGTAAAATGAATATCTCCCAAACGTGCACCGTTTAGGAGATATTCTACAGAGCAGCAGCTGGTGACATTACGGATGCATGCGTTCTAAAGGAATGGCATACCCGTGCTGTTCCTTCAGAGCTGTGTGCCATGGCCCGAAACTCCCAAGTGCATGCGTGGGAGTGACGTCATCGGTGGCTCAGCCTGGGAACCCAGAAAGAAGAACAGGTGAAGATGACAGCGGTGACAGTGTGCTGCTGGAGGGCTTTAATTTTAGGGTAAGTTTCACATAATGTGTCAGTATACAACGCAAACTAGCACATTATGATATTACTTTGCAGGAGGAAACTTTTTTTCTTAACAAGTTTACTACCGCATTAAGCCCGAGTTCATGTTGATGCGGTGCAGCACATCGCATGTGATTCGCACCACATTCCTGTGCAAATCACATGCGATTTCTGTGTGGTGCAATTTGAGCCATGCATTTTGTATGGCTCAGATCACACCGCATCTGCACCAAAATAGTGCAAGAACCTTTTTGTTGTCCGCGCCAGAATTGGATCACATGGGTATTTACACCTATGCATCTGATTCTGCACATGGCACTGTGTTTTGTGAACCATTTTTGGGGTATCGTTAACATAACATAATGCAAGTACAATCCAAACGCATACGTTCCTGTGTTAAAAATGGCTGTGTATAAGTGGGTGCTGCAGCTACCGTTGGCTGGAACCAAACAGAATCAGCAAGGGAGAAAGTCACCAGCACACTGAGGATCACCAATATGGGTTCAAAAAATACCTGATGAAGGGGTCCTGCGAGACTCCGAAACATTGCCTTGCTGTAACTATGTGATTGTTCATTAAAACGTTTTGGACCCTTATTGGTGATCCTCGGTGTGCTGGTGACATTCTCCCTTGTTACGTTAACATACACACCCACAGCGGTTCACATGATGCGTTGTGGAAATCGCACAGAAACCGTTGTGAATTCCGCACCGCATCAGTGTGAACCCGGGCTTAGGTAAGTTTGTGATTTTGTGTTGGACCGCATTTATAGCTGTTTTGGGTGGCACGCGGCCTGTGGGCTGCAGGTTGGACACCCCTGCTTTAATGCATAGGCATGTTTTTGGCAAAAGTCATTATGGGTAAATGAGCAATTGTTATACCACAGTATAGAAAACTAGAAAACATCTTACAACTTTCTGTTCAAATATTTTTGTTATGCAGTAAGCAGAGTAGAAGTATAAGCATAAATATATGTATAATGTAGATATTCGGGGTATTTTAAAGATTCATAGGCTGCATTAAAATGAGCTATAGTAAAGATCTATCGGAAACTGAATGCTGTGTGTCTTCACCATGTAACCTACTCAATTTAGGTGAACTAAACAAAATAAAAAAAAATAAATAAAAAAAAAAAGAGATCCTTAGCGTGGGAATGTGATTCTGGTCCAATAATCAGGAAGTTAGGGTGCTCAGGAAGGTCAGTAACCCTTTGCTGTCAGTTTGCAGTGAATGGGGCAGTATGACATTCCAGGTACATCCTCCAGATGAAGGGTTAAGGGTCCTCTACCATCCTACCTTCCCATCCCACAGCCCAGGCATCCTCCAATCATCATCCCCTCCTCCCAGGATATTAATAAACATAAGGATCTGACGCTTGTCCAGGGCTTACCTTGCTACTAGTGTTAGCTGATTCATTTGGGGGATTTGCCTTGCGGGTCCTAAAATTGGGCTGGGGGAGAGGAGGCTGCGATTTCTTACCCGGCCATAGGTTGTACTATGGCTAAGACGGTCAGGGATGGAAGGGCCCTTGTGCTTGTCCTAATCTTCCAGCTCATCTGCATCTCCATAGCTCAAGTAAGTGACAAGTAACTTCACCCATTTGTCTTTTCCAGGTCAGCCAGGCTCTGCTAGAGGTAAGATCTGGAGGGGAGATCGCTGCTCTCTCTACAAGTGGTGATCACAAGCTGGGATCGGAAGAGTTAACACTGAAACTTTTTCAAACACTCCAGTAAAGTTACTATGTTTAAATGTTACATCCGACACAAGTGACCTGGTGTCACCCAGCGATCAGGATTAATGACCATTGCACGATCTGCCAGTCTTATTAGCAGGGAAAGTGCTTACAGCTTGTCATAGGGACTGCTGACACATGGATTGCTCTGAAATCTTCACCCTGAGAAATCATTCTTAAATGTCTGCAAATATGTCATATGCATCCAACGTCTGTAGGCATAATTGAAATGCCAATCTTATGCCAATTCCACAAAGCGATCTGACTGGCATGCTTGGAGATAGGAAACCTACAGAGTTGGTATGCAGTGATTTGCAGCATGATCTTGTTACCTGGCCAGGGAGGAGAGGGTTAAGAGCAGCACATGTGGAGGGGTTCAGGCCAGTTCAGTGGCAGGGGGATGGATACGGTGTCGCCTCCCTCCTAGGTAGAGGAGGGAGAAGGGGGACTTCCAACTCACAATGCCCTCTTTGTAAAGCCCCCTTGCTGGCCACTGTGAAAATAGAGACTAAAAAGGGAAAAAAATTAAAACAAGAGCACATTCATCATGCCTGCAGCAATCCTGTATCATAGCATATTCTACGAGAAGTATATGAAGGATGTTTAGTTATAAGTACATGGACAAAATATATCACTGTTAGGGCTGATCACCCATCTGTTCTGAAATAAAGTCATTAGCTGTCCATTCGTCCTGGTAAAAGTAATACATTTTTACTGTGAGTAGTATATATACAGTATATATGAATAGTATACAATGCAGGGAGCTCTCACCTCCAATCCAGTAATGAGTGCATACAGTTAAGGAACTTTACCCTCTGCTCCCATCTATAGAAAATAGTTCTCTCTCTCTCTCTCTCTCTCTCTCTTTCTCTCAATATATATATATATATATATATATATATTTTTTTTTTTTAATGGGCTGTTAGTAGATGACATTCTTTCTTTCTTTCTTTCTTTCTTTCTTTCTTTCTTTCTTTCTTTCTTTCTTTCTTTCTTTCTCTGAGCAGTCTTTTGCTGAAAAACTCATCTCTTCATTAAGTTAAAGAGTTGAATTCATTGCTTGTCATTCCATGCAAAAAAATTTTCTTTCTTTCTTTCTTTCTTTCTTTCTTTCTTTCTTTCTTTCTTTCTTTCTTTCTTTCTTTCTCTCTCTCTCTCTCTCTTTCTTTCTTTCTTTCTTTCTTTCTCTCTTTTCTTTCTCTCTTTCTTTCTCTTTTTCTTTCCTTCTCTCTTTTGCTATCTTTCTTTTTTTCTTTCTTTCTTTCTTTCTTTCTTTCTTTCTTTCTTTCTTTCTTTCTTTCTTTCTTTCTTTCTTTCTTTCTTTCTTTCTTTCTTCCGCACAGAGACTCCCCAGCTAGCTCTGAGCTAGAAGTCAAGGCCACAAGATTCAGGGCATTCTGACACCTGTATTTCTGCAACAGCTGCTGAATCTCTGGGCTGTTCTATCCTAGATCAAGACTACAGTCTATAAACCTCCATGCTACCATGGGAATTATTCTAAATAACATCACCTATTGTTTTAATCAGAGAGGACCACCCGGACCCCCTGGGCCAGCAGGTCCCCCTGGAACATCCGGAGTTCCTGGCATTGATGGCATAGATGTAAGTGTGACAAGTATGGCATGTGTCTCTGATTTGCCCCCCAATGTTCCTTCTCTGTAGATTTAAAGATCCCAGGGCTCTGATTTCAGACCACTAAAGTAAGTTCACTGTCTGCATGTTTATTAGGTTCTTCACAGCCTCATTAACACCTATGTGCTGAATTTAGCTGGAATGTGAGTGATGGTATCTGATTATTTTCCTTGTGTTTAACAGGGTGACAGAGGTCCTGATGGCCCTCCAGGACCAAAGGTAAATTCAATACAATTCCAAGTTTTATTGCTTTCTGTGATCTGTGTTTTTTTTCATTAATTGATTATGTCTCATTTATTCTTCAGGGTCTAAATGGGGACCCAGGTAGAGCCGGATCTCCCGGATTGCCAGGCGAACCAGGAGCTGATGTGAGTACTCTGAGCTGAGTGTGCCAGTTATACTGTCCAGGGAAAGTGTGTTTATAGGTTCCATATAAGGCGATGGGTGGGCCTGAACACTGGCTGTCTGCTGTCTGTGTATAGAGAGCCTGTTGTGTGCTGGACCAGTGCTGAGTGTGATGGGTGAGCACTGAGTGAGCTCTATTCATCTCCAGCCACTTCTGTCTGTGATCTGATGCTGGGTAGGGTTACAGTGGAAATCTCTGTAAAACTACGCACTCAGATGCTGAATCCTGTACTTAGAGAAAAGTGTACAGTTCCATTGCTGACCTGTCCATTTTAAAATGTCAAATACCTTGCTATTATTATGATCCAAGTTGAAATACTTTGGATAGCTCACTTGAAACAATTATGCAGTTCAGCTGCTTTGACTTCTCTTACTGCAAGTTCATTCTGGGACTGTGACTTAGTATTGAAGGCAGAGGCAGCCAGGCAAATAGCATTTCAGAAGGTCACCAATGGCAGATTTTATAGTTCTTTCAGTACATGGAGTTTCTGTTCTTAGAAAACATAAGGTCGTCATACATAGATCAGAACTCAAGCCATGGGTACCCTTGTCAGTTAAGCCTGGCTTAACAAAAGTTGAATATTCAGTTAATTTTGTCAAAGATGCCAGGTAGAAAATTTCCAGCCAAAAAGTCCAATCTGATGCAACAACTGTTTGGGTATTCTGGCAGGCTTCCTTCTATGTTGTAGGGATATAGTTTATTTTGATTGCCTTAGTATACTTTTCTGTTCCAGTCATTGCATTCAGTTATATGTAGAGTTTAACTATGATAATGGTAATAAACACTCCCTTTTCTGTATCTAAATATATAGTGAAGGAGCAACATTGGTAATTAAATGCAGTCAAGAAATTGTTACAGAAAACCTTGTGTAAGACACAATGAATTATTTGAAGTTGTAATATTTTACGTAGAAGGCTTTAATTATTATTAACTCTTTTTTACAAACTGCATTTAAAGGATAAGCACACTCAGGGCTCATGCACACAACCGATTAGATCAGCATATTTCTCTGCTGGGTGAAGCCTGGTATTTCTGATCAGTCACAAGCAGGAAGCCTGTGCATATCAATGACAGGTTGACATTGTTTGTGGCTGTCAGCAGCTGTTAGCATGTAAGTGTACATGGAGTGACTACCTGTGGCTAGGGATGGATTTGGACCCCTCGATGCAAACAGTCTGTGCCCATGGGTGCACATCCATCCCTACCTTCAGGTATTCATTCCGTGTGCATCTAGATGTAAACAGCTGTGGGCAGTCAGTGTGTCATTGAGTGGTAGAGGCTTCCTGTTCATGGATGATTGGAAACACCAGGCTGTACTCTGAACTAGGCAGTGTAAGACCCTAATTGGCCATGTACATGAGACCTTATGCCCAAGGGCCTTGCCTCATAGAGGTCAGCAATTTCATAAAATATTATATTTACTTGCCTCAACTAAGGGCTCCAATGGCTTCAGTGGTGCCACACACCTAACTGACCTCTATGCTCCCTGTACATTTGTATCACAGCTTTTATTTTTTCATTGAAAGACCAATCAATATCTGCAGATGGCATTCCATTGAAGTGCATTAAAACCATTTTACATGGTAGGGCACGGGGGGCACAGTAGATAACAGTGAGGCTGTAAGAGAAATCTCACTTAGGAGCTTACTGGATTTCCATTAATTAGGCAAGTATTTCCTGTTGGTGGAATGTTGACGGGAGGGGGTGCTATGAAGGATGGCTACACTAAAGGTTTCAATAATGTAATAGTGGCTCTTGCCACTAATGCATGATACATTGCTAATGATAGTGCAGTCTTGTTCTAAAGGTCATCTTTGAGTCAGGCTCTTCTTTTTTTTGATAAATGCTATGGTAGAGGCAAGAGGAGAGGTGGTGGGAGTACTACTTCGCTTGTTGCTTCTTCAGTAGCTTCATCCTTAGTTAGACGGATATGATGCCACTCATCCTAGCCAGCTAAAAGGTTAATTCCACTGTGGACTTGCATTGTAGATTTTCAATGGGGACTTGTATTGTAGATGTTAGTGAGTTAAACCACTTAACATTGTTTTTAGATTGCTCAGGGTCTTCATTGGTAAGATCTGCCTGAGTTTCAGGATTTGCACATTCACTGTAGTATTTAAAGGAGGTTCCTACTCTCCCTGTTGCATGTTTGATTTGTTTTATAGTGTGTGGAATGAAACAAAGGGTATGCAAAACACTCCAAGATGGGTGGGAATACCCAAAATTCAACATGGGTGGGAATAGATCCAGGAAGTTTGGTGGGGAAATCTTGCTACAGGAGTTCCAAAGGGATTGAAGAAATCAGTGACTCAGCACAGTATGCTCCACCCATAATTGAAATGTCATGTTTGGATCGATTGTCCCTTTAAATAAAGCGTGACCTGGTATATTTTTGTCAAGATGTCAAGTCAATAACTACAGTTGATATATATAAAAATGAGAATTAGACCTTTTGAATTTATCTTTCTGTATTTCCATCACATCCTTAACATGACTTTGCAAGCAGTAATGGACCCCTCGTCTGAACATTGCTTACATTTAATTTGTAAAACTATTATATCTGAGTAGAAGGGATATTTCACCTACAGTGACCTGCAAGCCAAATATGAAATTGTTGCTTAAGTTTCCATCCAAAAAGGAGGTGGTGATGGAGGCTAGAATCTTCAGTCTTACCGCACGCAGAGGTCAGGGAAAGAGGTCAAATGTCTTGTTATTGTGACAGTTTTTGATGTTTTGGATTGTGCTTGGTTTCGTACTTTCTGTTGTGTAGATATGGTAAAAGAGATATTATATTCCCGTTGGTACAATGGGTTCATAATGTAAGCAATCTTTTTGTTGACTAATGCAATGTCCCTGGTTTGCCTATTTTTGGTTTGTTCAGTGATGAAATGACTGGATAATTGCTTGTTATTATTTGACAAATGGCACTGATAGCATATGTTTAAACAGGATATCAGTAGTCTGTAAACATGTAGTAATTACTGCAATTACAAGTATTGTGTACACACTGATGATAGTCATGTGTTCCCTGCTTCCCAAAGTATATTTTCCTGTAGTGTAGAGGCTTGACTGCTACACTTGATACCCTTTTAATCATTACCATATGCTGATTGATAAATAAAGTATTAACACCTCCCTCCTATTTTTATGTTTCTGGTTTTGACATTTTGAGTAGTATATTGAAATAAAATACCTACTCTATAGAATATTGAATTGCCGGTGCAGAGAAGCCTTGCAAATAAATCCATTAAGTGGAGTGATGCAGAAAACAATTAAAAATCACAGCACGTTGTAGGACTAAGAACCGCGGGCTCAGAAAAAGGCCCCAACCTTGTCATTTTCAATAACTCACTCTGTTAGAGCTCTTTGGCCCTCCGGAGTTTAAAACTTCCTGTAGCCAGTTGTGGTCTAGGCACACCACACTCATTCTTTGATGTGTTCATTAATAAGGGGCAAACTAGGTCTTACAAATACTTTATTACCATCAATCTGGCTACAATTATTGGTTTCATTAAATTAAAAAAAAGAACAAGCAGTGATTATTCAACATCAAGAGAAACATGCAAGTTAGCAGATTAGTTCTGTGCTTGAAGCAATAAATACATTACTAAGGCATGTAACTGAATCAGTAAATGCATGTCTTATTTGTAAGGCCCATTTAATGAGAAATAGTAACTTCTACATGAAAGGAATGTTTCATGGTAGCTTTCAAGAGTTAGTCACAAAATACTGCATTTTCTTTTGGCTATAACAATAGTCAGAATAACAAAAGTGCATGAAATGACTCTAGCAAGAAAAAACGTAAAATGCATAGCAAATAGAACCTAAAGCAGAACTACACTGTATCCAAGCACCACAAACCAAAAATGCTATTTAATTCGTTTTAATATTCAAACCAAACTTCTTCATCCATCCTTGTCTCCGTGGAGAAACCACTTTGAAAAACATCCCTAGCATTTCTGTCTGTGACCATCTTGATTAAAGGCAGATGAATAATGTAGCATTTACTTCCTGGAATCCATCTGCTCTTAACTCAGGCATGCAGCCAGGAGGGTGTGCTTAGCTGAGCAAACCCCTCTTTCCCTCCTGAAAATTCCTGGGATGTATGACATCGTTTGTCTAGGCATGGAAACCAGGAAGTAACTGAAGAAATGTAAAAATAAAGTTTAAAACAAGTAAATATGATACACTTCACTATGTATTTACTAATGCTAGCAACATAAGGATTAAAAATAATCAATGTTGACTGAGAGTGAAGTTCCACTTTAAAGTAGAACTAAAGGCACATATTTTTATTGTTTTTACATTGTTTTTCATTTTGAATAGAGTAAGGGAGGGCTATAACCATATGTTTCACATTGGGGAGATTTCTCTTCACTTCCTGTTCCATATCCAAATAACAAAGTGAAAGGAAATTCATTCAAAAGGAGGGAATCCCTGGTTATAACCAGGGTCACCAGAAGTAGTGTCCCCATTGTATTATTTCCCCTCCTATTCTTCATCTGGCGACAGTCATAAATTTGTCAACAGGACAAATAAGGTGAATCTCTCTAACAGGGGAACAGACAGCAATAAAGGCTGATCAGTGTTCTAATTCCTCCCCACTCTATCCAAAACTACAATAAAAATATATACTTAAACATAAAAACACTGCATCTGGCAGATGAATGCATAGGTACAATTGTACTCAAAAGTACACCCTGGCAGAAATTGTGAAATGTTGGCATTTATATTGAAAATATTACTAATCTTGTACAAAAATGACTTTTATTTAAGTATAGTTATGATATGAAACCATTTATAATAGTTGTTTGGCTCCTTTTTAAATCATAATGATAATAGAAATCACCCAAATGGCCCAGATCAAAAGAATACTTACCCTGGAATGTTTGGCCTTGGTACAGACACATAAGGTGACAAACACAGGTTAAAATTGTAACTAAAGGTTAATTTTCCACATATGTGACTTTTTAAATTGCAATTAGTGTCTGTGTATAAATAGTCAGTGAGTTTGTTAGCTCTCTCCTGGATGCACTGAGCAGGGTAGATACTGAGCCATGGGGAACAGAAAAGAACTGTCAAAAGACCTGCATACCAAGGTATTGGAACTTTATAAAGATGGAAAAATATATAAAAAGATATTCACGGCTTTGAATATGCCAGTCAGTACTGTTCAATCACTTATTAAGAAGTGGAAAGCTTGGGGATCTCTTAATACTAAGCCAAGGTAAGGTAGACCAAGAAAGATTGCAGCCACAACTGCCAGAATTATTTGGGATACAAAGAGAAACCCCACAGGTATCCTCAAGAGAGAAGATAGAAAGCTGCAGTTTCTTTGAAAGAAAAAAGTAAATTAAAGGCTGGTTTATACCTGAATCGCATAAGAACATGATATTCCGTGATTCTGTGCTGTGTGATGCTGCAGCTCATTAAAATGGGCTGAAAAATTGCAACAGATTGTAGAAAAAGTATTAATCATGCACATCTGGTGAGTGCGCATTTCTTACAGTCTTTCACATGGATTAAGTCACACGGATTTATTGGATGTCACAAGTGCATTAGGACTTTATGGAGCACTGTATGCTGACCTGATCGCATCAAGCCTGCACTATTTCATGAACACTTTTGTTGATAAAAGACTGTTCATATGCTCACAATTATTTTTTGGCGCCTAATATAGCACTTTATTCACTTATATTATATATCACTATTTAATTTGGATGATTTAATTTAGTAATATTATTGATTATATTACACATTCATTTTTAATTCATATTAATTATTTTAGCGCTGCACTGTTTTTTTAGCAAAAGTATTGCAATCGCAACTTCTAAGAAAAAGCAATGCATGCATCCGGAGCTTGGGGGTGCCATCAACAAAATATTGGCAGCTGCAAAAGATTACAAAGGCAGTGTGTTTCCAAAATGCATATGGAAAGCACCTTTCCTTAACCGTGCTATGGTGTGAACTGGTCCTGAAGTATTTCCCAAAAAAAAAAACAAAAACAGGCACAAATCATAACATGCTGAAGTACAGCACTATACAGAGCATTAAGATGCGAAACTTCATCTGGATTTTAGGCAACATAATACACAGTTTGTAAGTGTTACAACAAAAAATATATATAATTTAACAACATTCCCAAGGGTAGACACTACACTCAATGTGTGAGAGAAATGTAAACCCAAAACAGTTAAAGAGGAACACACAGATCCTGCAGCAGAGAGAATTCAAAATAATAATATTTTGTTGTTAATGTTTCCATGGAGCTTAGCCTGCATTTCTAAAGATGTAAATCCCATCTCTAGGCAAATAAAAAATATCCCTTGCAATAACACTGTGCCTGCACTGCAAGGATTATTAGCTTGTTTTGTCCCCTGGTTGGTGACTCTCCCCCATGATCCAGCAGTGGTCTGTCCCTTGACATCCTCATGTCTATTGCAGGGCTATGGACCCTGTTCTGGACTTGATGATGTCACGACCCTACAGTGGGGGAGCAGAAACTGCAGGGACCAGTCTAGCTGTGGGGAGGAGTAGAGGATCAGGTAAGAAAATCTCCTTTTTATTTTTCCCCTAGACAAAAACGAGCAATTAACCCTTGCAGTGTCATCACAGTCCCACTGCAAGGAATAATTTTTTTACGGAGTTGGATTTAAACATAATACATAACACTAATAACAACATAATACTAACAAAAATCTATACATACATATTCTGTAGAAAAAAAATACTATATATGTATAATATATAATAATAATATAAAAATATAATATTCATAATAGCTGTTTTTTCTGTGTGTATTGCTGATTGTGAAATTTATCTGCAAATATTCATGGGTATATTCTTGTAGATAAATTTCCCAATCAAAATAAATAGCTGGAATTTAAAAATTGGTCTTTAGGAAATAAAATGGGAATACATTTTGTATGATTACATAATGTACATTTCATTACAAAAAGAGCAGTAGTATAGGCATGGTACTGTGAAAGAGAAGGGTCATTAGGTTTGTTTTCAGGTAAGAATAGAGTCGGAATGATACTATACTGCCTGGCCAAGCATTGGACTGGTTTGTGGAGTTGCTAGGTTACATCGCATCAGGCTTTCTGCTAGGCACATTTTATTGATTTGGGCAATGAAAAAATATTGTACTTTTTCATTCTGGGGCTGATTAACGAAAACTAGTTGAAAAGCAAAGTGTGTGAAGTGCCTGTATGGCACATAACAATCAACACGTTTACAGCTGTCATTTCCTGTGCAGGTTACAATTGGAAACAAATATTTCATTGGTTGGAAACACTATTTTCCTATACTCCTGTGTTTTCCTAGATAAAAATCTCAGAGTTTCCATTGTGTTTCTGACAGGGCATCATGGTGACTAACAGATTACCTCTATTGCCTTGCAGCTCAGTAACCCGGGCTCAATGCCACCTGGGACACGAAATATGTACTGTATGTTCTCTCTGTGTTTATTTATTTTGAGTACTTATATAGCACCAACCATTTATTCAGTGTTCTACATATTTATTATGCATTCACAGTCCCTGATCTCAAGGAGCTTACAATCTAAGGTCCCTAACTCACATTCATACATATACTAGACTAGCCTTTCTCAACCAGGGTGCCTTGAGGTTTCTTCAGGGGTGCCTTGGCGAAATGTCTAAAAATTGCCCAAAACTTGTATACAAGCCAGCGGATGGAACAAGCCTGCCTTTTAGTTACACAAAGCCACAGGTTTTCATTGTGCACCGTTACGACCTTCTAGCCACCGGCATTTTCACAGCCAATGGCATCATCGGTTGATAAGGAGGATGTCAGCTGCCTGCACAGCATCCTAGTTTGACCCTCCCCTGCCCCTCTCTGCCAGTGCTAGGGTCACATTAGCTCAGTGATGAAGAAAAATTGAGGAAGAAGAGAAACCCTGGATCAGTATCAGTGTGCAAAAGTGTATTTGCTGTGGAAGAATAAATCACCTCTAATGTTGGTTGTCGTACATGTGTGGATGTTGCTGCGTTATATAAAACTATTAGAATAGTTTTTCACATTTTACAATGGGATGCCTCAATACTGTCCATAATTTTAAAGAGTGTGTTGGGATTGTCCATACTTTTAAAGGGTGCCTTGACTGAAAAAAGGTTGAGAAACGCTGTACTAGACCCTAGTGTTGCTAGGTGGAAGTGCAAAGCACTAAGTCACTGTGCTGTCCAGTAGGTTTCCTTGAGGAGTTCTGGGTTCCTCTTCAATACATACTAGTAGGTATATTATTTCCTCACAAACTGGTTCATATGTGTGGTAGTGGCAATAGATTGTTTGCTCCTTCATTGGGTAGTGGCATATGTGAATTGTTCTATATTCTATGTAAAGCACTTTGTAATATGATAGTTCCACATAAGAGGCCATGACCACGGCTGACTAGGGTCATACACCTCCCAGATACAGTAAGTGTATTTTTAAAGTGGGTACAGCAAGATGTTTCCAATCAGCCATGGACAGGAAGCCTGTATAAATTAATGACACACTGACTTGGCACTGCCCGCTACTGTCCGCAGCTGTTCATGTGTAATCGCACATGGAGAAATTACCCGCAGCTACAGATTTGGTGGTATACATGCTTCTGTGGAGGCCTATGTGTTTTACCTTCTCTATGTGCCAGGGAGTTTCCTGACATGTGCTGTGGTTCCTTTCCCCAACCCTCCATGACAGGGGTCTCCAAACTTTTTAAACCAAGGGCTAGTTTACTGTTGGAGTAGAAAATGCCTTGGGTTTGATAGTCAGTGGGAGTAAAAAAAATTACATAGCACCTGTGGTCATTAGGAGGAGGAATTTTTCCCATCCTATCCCAATAGTGCCTCATTGTTGGTGTCAGTGGGAGGGATAGTGCCTCATCATTGGTGTAAGTGGAAGCAATAGTGCCCAATTGTTGGTATCTATAGGAGGAATAGTGCTCCATTTTTTATATCAGTGGAAGGAATAGTGGTCCAATGTTTCTATCAGTGGTTGCTGGTGTTAGAAGAAGAAATTGCTACTGTCATCAGCCAGAGGAGTTATGCCCTACTGTTGTTGTCATTGGAAAGAATGGTGCCTCATCATTGGTGTCAGTAGGAGGAAATAATACCTTGTATCAATGAAAGGAATAGTGCCCCAAGGGCTGGATAAAGGCAAGAAAAGTGCTACATCCAGCCCTGGGCCACAGCTTGTTGACTACTGCTGTATGGCACTACAGATCTCAGTTGTGGCATAGGGGTTCAGAGGTTAGAACTACTGTGCATGATGGGGGACACAGGCATTGCATAATCCCAAAGACCTCTCATGGGAATGTCAACCCTAAAACAGAAGAAAGGTAGAAGAAACAAGTTGCCAGAGAAGTGAGTTTAAGAGTTGAGTATAAATGCTCTTCTATACAGAGACCATTCATCTGTAGTTTTCTAACCTGACAGGATTGTTTTACTAATTGATAGGGATATTATTGGTTGTGACTCTGGTAATGTGCAGGGATCAAGAATGCATAATGTACACTACATTGCACCGAGTGCACCACTCAGTTCAGTCCAGCAGCCATTACAACGTAACATACATAAATATGTAAGATATAACATTACCAACAGTACAACAGTACCACACAGATCTACATACAAAGTATAGTCAGGAGTATGCTACACTGCTGTGTAATATGTTGCGTACCCCTGACTCCTTATGTTACATACTCCTGAGCACTGCATTCTTATATTCCATACATTACATACCTCTAACTGCTGAACTCTTTATGCTGTAGCATGCTTTGCACACTCCTGTCTGCTGCATTGGCATACAGAGTGGCCAGGATAATGTAATGTATACTCCAGTGTACGGAATACAGTGTTCAGAAGTATGTAAAATACAGCCCAGTGTACACAGTGCAGTGGTCCAGAGTATGTAATTTACAGCCCAGACTACAGAGTTCAGGGTTCAGGAATATGTAACATACCTCCTATCATGCTGATGTGCAACCAGCCCAGTACAGCAGACATTAGTATGTAACATATCATAGCAAGACGTATTTAACATACAGTATAACACAATATGCAGAGTATGGGGGTCAAGAAAAGGTACACACAAAATCCTAACAGCTAAATTGAACAACCTTGACCATTGATCACTGTATGCTGGGTTGTCCCTCCTCACCAAGCAAAAATCTTCCCCAGTAGAACTTCTGCCAAGCCAAAAAAAAATCAGCTTAACTCTGCACCCCCTGTCCAGGGCTCCCCTCTGTACCCTCATACACAGCTCAGCTCTGCACCCCCTCTCCACTGTCCACCTCTGCACCGCCTGTCCTCTGTCCCCACCAGTCCACCTTTAAATCTCCCACCCACAGCTCACCTCTGCAACCCTACTCCATAGTTCATCTCTGCATTCCTCCTATCTACATTTCATCTCTGCACCCCCCTATCCACATATCACTTCTGCAGCCCCCTTAAAAAGCTCACTTCTGCATCCCCCCCCCCATCTACAGCTCACCTCTGCGACCCTCCATCTACAGCTCACCTCTCACCCACAAATCATCTCTACACACTCCATGTCCACATCTCTGTTCTGCCACCCCTTGTCCACAACTCACATCTGCACCCCTTGTCCACAGCTCACCTCTTCACCCCTGTCAACAGCTCACCTCTGCAACTCTTGTCCACAGCTCACCTCTGCACCCATTGTCCTCAGTTCACCTCTGCACCCCTTGTCCACAGCGTACCTCTGCACCCCTGTCAACAGCTCACCTCTACAACTCTTGTCCACAGCTCACCTATGCACCCATTGTCCACAGCTCACCTCTGCACCCCTTGTCCACAGTACACCTCTGCACCCATTGTCCACAGTTCACCTCTTCACCCCTGTCAACAGCTCACCTCTACAACTCTTGTTCACAGCTCACCTATGCACCCATTGTCCACAGCTCACCTCTGTACCCATTGTCCACAGCTCACCTCTTCACCCCTGTCAATGGCTCACCTCTACAACTCTTGTCCACAGCTCACCTCTGTACCCCTTGTCCATGGCTCACCTCTGCTCTCCCCTATCTACTGCTACCTTTTGCAGCCCCCTTCCACAGCTTACCTTTGCACCCCCTATCCACATTTCATATTTTCTTTTCCCAACCACACACTCACCCCTGCACCCCTCCCATGCCCCCCCTAACAGGCCAAAATTTTGGAAAGGGTAAATCTCTCTAATATTTTTTTTTAAACAGCAATTGGGATGGTAAAATGACTGCAAAGTGTCCTGTGTGCTGGTTTCTGCTGTGTTCGGTTAAAACCTTCATTACTCTGCCAATAGAAAACTTAGCAGTTGTGATCATCAAGTTCAATCAATTATCAATATGAGCAGACGAAGCTGTGACACGCATATGTCAAAGGTACTGAATATGCCCGCCTTTTTGCACCCCTGTGCTCCATTCATAGAAGGTATACTGTTAGTTCCCAAATTGAAAAGCACATAAGTGGAGTAGACAGACCTTTCATTCATCCATATATCCTCCAATCATAGAGCACTCCAGACAAAACATATTTTTTTTCATTTTAGATGGATTTAGGAAGAATAAATTATTTTTTTCAAGTGTTTATTGCTCTGTGAGACCCTGTTTTGTATTTGGGTGGCCTTACCTCACTTCTTTTCCCTGTGACAGCAATTCAGCAAGCGATTGAAACAGTTGTCACTGGGACAGAATAGCACAGGCAGTAATAATAACCTGACAGAGGTTCTGAAATGTTCCCGTGTTACTGGAAAAATATGTTTTGTTTTACTTCTTGACCTCACTGGAGATATTTTCCATCACCTCCTTTTCTGAAAGAAAGTGGGAAATCTCCTCGTTTAGGGAATATAGTTTGCAAATCTAACCCTAATAGGGGTTCCTATAATTCCTCAAAAAGAATTTGTGGCTAAAGTTTGGTTTAACATTGTTTGCACCCTTTTGCTAACTTCAGCCAAACATGTCCATGGACAGACAGAAATGAGAAACAAAATAAGGAAAATACTTTTAATATTTATACATATTAGGGCTTGGTGCTACCCTTTAAATCTGATGCCCTAGGAACTGACCCACATGTGTCTTACATTAAATACACTTTGTACGTACATAGTAAAATTTGTGCTATCTTATCCCAATATGTGTCTTTTTGTCTAGGACTGCAAGCTCAGCAAATCTATTAAGTACCGTAAGCTATCTTGATTGACCAAACTGTGTGAATGAGCACTGTTTTTTAAATGCTCTAGTAATTGCACATGTTACAAATATATATTATATATAAGTTCATCTGTAATATAGCAATTCATGTTTGTAGTGAGCTATTAAAAAAAAATCAAGATGCGTATATTGCTACCGATTACAATGATGGAGCAAATGACTTTTTGTGTGAACATTTCACTGCTTTCTTTATTCTCCACTAGATGGCACTGAAACTACTTGTTTATTTGTTGACATCTAAGTGTTTAGGAAACTACAATTCAATACATTGTATCTAGACTGAAAAGACTATTCTAGTTTACCAAGATTACATACAGTATATTTAACTTTGTACACAAGAGTATTATGTAGTGTTGTAGATGAGTTATCATCAAAGATTTTTGACACCTTATGGTAGTGTGAAAATTCATTTTAAGAAAATTTAGACATTACATAAGTATGCTTTTTCTGGCACATATGTAATATAGTATCCCTTTAATGTATACCACATCAAAGGATAAATGATGTGTTCATGTTATTATTTAGACAACAAAATCAGCTGCAGGTTTACGATTTAGATGATCCAAGGTTTTTAAGTTATTCATTTATTTTTGTCTTTTAATTAAATGTGATTTCAATCTAACTATGTAACTGGGTGGCACAGAACAGTTAAGTGCTGGTGTTTTGCTTCAGTTGAATTTCTTCTGCTAATGTTATTAATTGTGAATAATATAATATAAATGTAAATGTAAGTTGCATGCATAAAGATATCAGGCAGCTTTCAGGACATGTTCTGAAACCAGAAGCTATTGATCACTGATACCACTGATGTCATGACTAATGTTGGTTTAGTTAAGGGACAGGCATTAAATCATATTAGGAATGGGTCTGGGTTTGATTTGTGGTGGTGGTGGTGGGAGATGCAAAATCCTGCACAAAGTCTGCAAAATTTTAAATTGAACCCCATTAAAGTCTATAGGGGGGAATCTTTCTCAAGGCTATTAGACAACTTATTCTTTTTTAAAAAAGGACACAGGGAACTGGCCATTGTCCAGGGGGCATTTAACAAAGGAAAGAAATGTAAAAAATACCATACAGTGCAAAGAGAGTTGTACTTTTAATGCACATTTATGAGTAACATGGAACAGACATCAATCCTTTAAGACGCATCTTCTCCCTCATGAGACACTTCCCTCCTATCCACGCTCCTTCCCTCTGCTAGCAGAATAGAGTTGCCTTTTTTAAATTATTTATTTATTTGCTTTTTGGTAAAAAAAAAAAAGTGTGTCCCTGCCCCCACCTTGCAATTCATTTGCAATGCATTTGCTTGTCACATATCCCATGAGGCAAAGCGCTTCATTCAGAAAAGAAGGAGGGGGCCTGCCTAGCGCCACATCACCGGGCGGCCGCTGGCTAAACCAGGAATCAGCAATATGGCAGTGCTAGACTGAGAGGTGGCAGAGAACAAGAGGATCTCAGCAGAACAACGCTAGATCCTCTGGGTGGGTAAGTAGCGAAAAAAACTACACAACGGACCACCCAGTAAGCGGGGTGATTAAAAAAAGGGTGTGGGTAGGAGCAGAGATCCATGTTAAATTATATGCTAGGGGAGTTTTTTTATGTTGTATTACATATTTTGTATGTATAATGGACTTTTCAACTTTTACATTTAGCTTGGTTTAAATACAGCAGTAGCATTCCAATCTGATTCATTTTGCCTTTAAAACATTACTTTTTAGGTAGTTTTGGCGTGCTTTTTTCAAATAGTAATAAGTATAAATTGACCAGTGGAAGTAGTGGCCACAACAGATCTAAAAGCTTACTCTTAAAAAATAAAGTTAAAACCTTCAACTTTGTAGAAATTGGCCAGTAGCACAACAGCATTTTCATAAAAGTTTAATAGAAGATCAAAATGGTGTGCACAAAACCAGTTCAAAGCCTCAAGCTCGCATTCCTCACACCCTTTACCATCTCTATATCTCCAGTTATTCCAAAAATATTCAAAATAGAGACTTCAGGTATGTGCTTGTTACAAATTGGCTGACATTAGGACAGTACATAAGAACATGCTTAGCCAGCAAATTGAAAAACACAAGGTAGGTTTATCTTAAAATAGACAATAGCCACAAATATTATAAAGTGGCTGGACAGTATGTAAGCAGATTGGTTAGGCCGCAATATGAGAAGGAGAGATGAGGCAGGGTTTATCTTAAAATAAACCTTATAGTGTATTACAGGAGTGACAGTAGTGAAAAACATTTTTGAATGCTGGAGGACAAGAAATTCACTGCAAATTGTGGGGCAGTGAATTTATTGGTAATCCAGGACTGGTTAATTTTAATGAAAGTGAGGTGGCTCACAGTGCCAGAGGAGAGGTGGATTCTCCTGCTGCACTGAAGGCCCTCTCAGAAAGCACACTGGCTTCAGTGCAAGCCAGAAGCTTCAGCACATGTTGTGCAAGCTTTGGCCAGTGATCCAGCCTTAATACCCAATAGGTCATGGGGTACCTATTTGTAAGAGTGCTTGCATTAGCCACAGGCTCAATGTTTAGTTCAAAACCATGTGGTTATTTCACTGCCTGTTAAAGCTGTCTGAAGCTGGGCCTGTCTGCTGTGGTTTTAAAAAAAACTCTTAAAGGCTTTGCTGAAGCAGCCACCACTGCTGCTTCTGCTTTCATCAGAGAGTAAAAGACACATTGGTCATGAGAGGGATCCACCATTAGGAAATTTGGTCAAGAGGTTATTATGCAGCACCTCCTAAAATGTTGTGCTACTTCTAGGATGGTGGCAGTAGATCATCCATTTTCCCTTTGTATCAGGAGTTCAATAGGGTGGCCACCTAATAGCAGTCCCTTACTTTCATGTCCCAAATCCTGGGGTCCCTGCACAGGCATTTGAGCGTAAAAGGCTCTTTTTTCACAAAGTGCTTGCAGCAGAGGATGTTGAGTCCTCTGTGTTATTCAGAACAACATCCTCAACGATTTTACCCCACCTACATATAACTCCCAGAATTTGGGAGGGGTGAAATGTTCTCCTAGAAGTCTGCCCTATCTCCTTTTCCTCCTCACCATCAGCACCCCTCCCCTCCCTCCATTGTATTTAATTGTATTGCCACACAGTAGGCAAAGAATCCTGCTGATCCTGAAATAACAGCAAGTTCTGTTCATTTTCCTGCTGCTGTGTTCCAGTGCCCAGTGTTATCAGGCCATGGAGTGTCTTCTTCAGGAGAAACATAAGAGGGATGGTATCACTAATCCCCACCTTGTTGCAGCTCACCATTCTCGTTGCCTCTTCAAAAGGTGCCAAGATGCTGCAAGCTTCTTGAGTAATTAGTCATTGACACAGTAAAAATAACCCCAGCTCCTCAGAGCCTGTCCTTGTACCATAGTCTCATAGGTAATCATTGATAGCCTGCCTGGTGAATCCAATGCAGCCTGGGCATTGTTAAATTCCAGTGCCTAGAGGCGATCAGACAAACGACAGGCAGTTTGTATTGGCATTCCATTTCTGCTAGGCAAACATTGGCAGGGTATGAGCTTATGGACACAATGTTTTCTGGACTGATGCAGGACCTCCTGGAAGCATTGAACCTCCAGGTTGAGGGCATGTGCCTGGCAAAGAAAGTGTATTAACTTTCCCTACCAAAGGGTCACACACGACCTTTCCTGGAACAAGGTCACATGGGTAAGGCCCTTTTCAGCCTGGTCCCAAAGAGCTGCTAGAATTTCTGGCCCAGTGTGGCTCTTGCCCCCAGGCATATCAGCAGCATTTTCTTGGGATGTTTCATAGGTTTCGGGGCACTGGCAGGGGGCTGTTTATTCTGTGGAGTTGGAGGATAAGGCCAGTGAGAAGCAGGAGGTACAGATGACTTCACTGTCACCAACACTAATGTCAACAAGACAGAGGGTGGCACCACCAGCTCCAGTGGTGTGCCCCTTTCTGCAGCTTTCTCAGCTGCCAGGAAATGGACACATTGTGCGATGAATGACAAGTAGCGTCACTACCCAGTCTTGCTGAACCTTCTTGACCCTACCATTGACAGCATAATACAGCAATACAAGCACATTACATACACTGGTGGAGGACAGGGATAGTTTTCTGGGCAAAATAATGACAACTGGGTACCTGCCATCATGTTGTAGCACAGGCTATAAACTCATGGAAAGGGGTTGATTCCATGAGCTTCAGTTTTGCCAAGCTGCCATTAAGGTGTTGCCATGAGAGTGATTTGGAAACATTTTTTCTTCTGCTTCAGCAGGTGCAGAAGAGACACCTGATTGTTTTGCATGAAAATCTGCTTAGCATTGTCCAATTAATATGGGAAAGAAGCCATGTCTTTAGAACTTTGTGTGGTGTCACTCGGTATGGTAGCAGGGTTTGCATTAGGCTAGCTACTAAGATCCAGCCTGGTGTAGACTCCACCTCCCCAATTTTCATCTTGGAATAAGAATGCGCACTGCTAGTAAGAAAGTCAGCTAATAAAACTAATGGCATTACAGTTTCAGAATGAGGTACTAAGCCTGGACCAGTCACTTTTCCTTTCATTTAACAGAAAATGATGGTCTTCTTTCTAGTATAGGAGGCCATGAATGAAGCTGTCTGTAAATATACAGTATATATATTTTTAACAGTTGCGTGTCTGTAAATATATAAGTTGTTTGTGTATTGTTGTGTCTAGAACATTGTCATCATTATTTATTATTTTTGTTTTTGTCTAACAGGGACTGACAGGACCTGAAGGATCTTCTGGCCCTATTGGCTCAAGAGGGCAGAAGGTCTGTATGAATTCAAAGTTACATCTGATCCAACTATTAGTATTTAACACTTATAATTTAATTCAAAGTCAGTTTTCAATAAATAGATTGTGTCCTTTTAAAGTTATAACACATTGCAGTTAAAAATGTCTTGATATGAGATATGAATAGTTGTACTGTTGTACAATCCAGTCTTAGTTAAAGTGAGCTAACAGTATAGTCTATTTTTCAAATCTGAAGCAGTCCCTTATCAGATGGATAAAAATGTAAGTTTAAAACAATATTCCAACGTTATTTTTACATGGTTGTAATACATTTTACATTATAACATATTTTGGATTTAGAGATCTAAATGGTCTGCATATACAGTAAGTGGGTAAAACTAAGTATTGAAATAAGTTGCAAGAGGAAGAGGTGAAAGTGAAGGAAAAAAAAATATATAGAGTGAGTGTATATACAGTATATATATAAATAAAAGAAATAGCTAATGAAAACCGGTGGAAATATTTAGATTAATGGTAAGCATGAAAAACATAAAGAGGCTCAGTATGCAGTAAAGGTGATAGTTTACAGAGAGTCTCATAATGATACAGACTCCCCCTGTTCTCATCTCATCTACAAATGTACATGTCCTTTTGCCACCTTTACAAAATTAGACCCAATCAAGTTACAAGGGAGCCTAGAGTATATTGTGCCTACAAGCACAGCTATCAGTTTTGTAACTCCATTCATTCAAAGTGCTCGCTTACTGGTCAATTGACCTTTTTCTCAATCCACACCTGCAGTCAAGTTTGCAGTTTGGATCTGAAGACATGCTAATTTTGGAGCTGCAGTTTTGAAATAGCACATCTTGTTATCATAGAATTTAAAAACAAACCCTATATGCTATGATTAGGTGATACTTAGAATGATATTCATATTTGATTTTGGTACTAAAAGCTGTTCACCATTCCAGAATTACAAAATCAAAGGGGCTGCAAACTTGCAGATGACATGTTGATACAGGGGTGTCCATTCTTTTGACCTTCCTGGGTCACAATGGAAAAAGAGAAATTGTATTGGGCTGCACATAAAACACACTAACAATAAGGATAGCTGATGAGTAGTAGGCTCTGTGCTAGGTGCGGCCACCTGGCCTGTTCACTATAATGACAGGTTGCCAGCAGCCGCACCTATTCGCATCTCTCTACACAGCCAGCGATTACCTACGGTGATTGCTGCTGGATACAGACAAAGTGTATCCAGCAGTGATCACGTCATATAATCGCTGGGTGTGTAGAGAGCGGCGAATAGGTGTGGCTGCCAGGAACCTGTCATTAGAGTGAGCAGGCCCGGAAGCCATACCTATCTGCTGAGAGCCACAGGAGGAACTGCCACTACAATTTACACCGACCCTAATCGCCGGTGTGAATTAATGTAGTCTATGTATGCGCTGTGTGGGGAGGTGGTTGGGTTGTGGGTGGGAGGCGCAATTGAAATCTGAGCCCTCCCCAGCACCCCCTAGATCCAACAATGCAGCATTTACTTACCTGGCACCCCTATATTCCCTGCTGCTATTGTAAACATGTCAGCCCCCAGTATCCCTTCAATTGTGCATTTGCTTGTCAATGTAGGCTGCCACTATGCTTTTGTATGGCATCCCTGGCTTCCCTACAGACCAGCTTGTCTGTGTTGGCTGCTGTGGCTACTGTGCTTGCACGGCATCCACGGTATCCCTCCAGACAGGCCATGAGCCAGATGCTAAACTCGCTGGGGCCGCGAGATGGACACCCTCTTTGAAACAACACCTATAACCCTGCCCCAAACCTGGAAGAAAAAAGAAGATTAAAAAAACACCAAAAAACAAACCCTTCGCTTATTTACTAAGTAAGACCTACAAAATAAATGTGAAAGTCTTCTGCTTTAATCATCCAATGGTGGTTCAACACTTTCAAAAACCCCACTTACGTTAAAATATGGGAGGATACAGCACACTTACTGTGAGTTGTTATAGGAAGATAAGAATAGCGTTCCTGAAAGTTCTCATACTCAAGATTCCATGCGCCATATTAATGATGTCATGTTGCTCATGGGGAAATCTTATGAGTAAGCATTACAATGTTTCATAGTGTGTCCATTAACTAATTAGCCAATCCTTATGGGAATTTCCCCCAATTCCTACAATTATATGAAACTTACATAAAATATCTTCGAAAAACACTGGAAAGACATATATAGAAAGACTCATCTAGTAGGATATGAGCATCTTTTTTGTTCCCCTAGCAGTTTCATCCTGAAAATATTATTGGTAGGACTGCAGAAATGTAATGAATGCCTGAAGTATTATGCTTCATTATACTTGGATAATGATCCACTGTCTATTTCTAGGGTGAACCTGGACCTCCTGGCTCTCGCGGACTATCTGTAAGTGTAATATGACTTATGACAAATGCCATAATTCAAAGCATACTTAGCTCTTGTACCTAGATACTCTACAGGTAGATAGGCCATTAGTATATTATGCTGTTACATAGATGTGATTGGTTTATTCAGTTGTAAAACACTGTTATACACAAGCTTGTAGACATGTATACATTTCAAAAAAGGAAAGCATTAAAAGCATTATACAGCACAGCTTCAGGTTTAAATTACAATAAATAAATACTTTTCATCATTCTGTCAACTTCAATGAATTTTTTATACATGACTTCCTCCAACTTTTGTGAAACATACTGCTTTATCACACTAGAATCATATTATGTTTTCTGCAAATGTGTTACCTCTACCAGAAAGTGACATGAATTTTATTAGCCATTGGATTTTACAGATAAACTATAAGAAAGAATCATACAGCAGATGTTAAGTTCAGTTTGGAAACTGTTTTCAAATATCTATTTCTGTGGCACTAATTGTGCTGTTCCAGTACTATCTGCTGTAGTTTGCAAGGCTCAGCATAACTGTTCTAGGCTTGATTCTTCTGTGCTCTGATTTTAAATGACTGTTATAATCAGCTGTATCTTACAATCTGATACTTTTTTCAGCCACTAACAAATGAATGTGAAACATAGCTTAGTTGAGGTCAACATATATATGTCTGCTAGGCAAAAGTATGAATTTTGTAACACATAGAATATATCTTGTCCCCTTCAGAGTTATATGTAAGAAAAAAAAAAATACAGACACTCCAATAATACTTGACATTGTCTAAAATAAGGTTATAACTGATGTTAGCAACTGATATGCTAAGAAAACATAGGGAACGTATGGATATGATACAAATGGGTGTCATCGATCACAGCCTTCCAGGTCGATCTGCTCTCTAGACCCCAATGAGGGTAGTATTATCCTTTCAACAGGTCTCCTTAACTACAAATAACATTTTCATAATAGCTTTGGATGCAGATAGACATCCAGTGCCAATATTAAGTATTTCATCATCTCCTATTGTTGTGCTGTAGCACACCAGCTGCTGTGGTTAATCAAGACAGCTTTTTATGTATTTGCCATTGGTAGGAATGTCCTCTCTTAGCAATTTAGCCCCACACTAATGGTGAGCAGTAATTTTACCTGTCACTAAATCCGTAGAAACATTCCAGCATTCAATACAAGGTCCTCCCAAAGGTGCATAATGCTTCCTCAGGTGCAGCCCTTTACAGATCGGGAAATCTTCAGTCAAATGCAAAAAACACGCACAAGAGGTCGTAAACTCCTTGTACATTACCACCAAACAATTTATTAAATCCCCAAAGACAACCGGATACTCACAAACATTTAAAAACATCAGGCATATAACATGGATACTTCAGCTGTGGGTGGTGTGACCCATCATTGGACCATCTGATTGGAAAGATAACTCATTTTGGGAGACTAGCCCTCTTCTTCAGAGCTGAGCCAACCTTGGGCCATGTCACCCATCCAAGGATCCAGTGGGCGGGGCCTGATGGTAAACACCCCTGTGGTTTTACCTGTGGTTGTGGTTTTAGTGTAGGATAACACTCAGCCACTAACCATTCTATATTTTGGTAACTTTGTGCTAATGGATAATTTGTAATTATTAGTATTCACAAAGGCAGCCATATTTTTGTATTGCATGTGCAGGTTGCCACTTCTGTTATCACTGCTGCACAGTGATTGATTTTTTTTCTTCTTCCAGTGACAGCGTATCAGTTTGCTCAAGCTGACTGATAACATAGACCTTACAACCAATTTATTTGTCCTGGGACTTTAAATGAGGCACAGTACACATGCCCAATGAATAACTAGTTTTCAGCATTAATTTTTAATAATTGAATACAATTCTGATTGTTTACAAAAGGAGGACAAAATGATAATAAGCTGATTTGTAAATAAATCCATATTAATGCATGTTATACTTGATTGGATATACAATTGACCGTATACAACCAGATGCCAATACATAATAACATTAAAATTGCATCCATAAACTTGACGTGTTTCCTGACTCTTACTTCACTTCTTCAGGAGTAGATGCATGTATAATATAGATCAGCTAAAAATACACATGACAGCATTTCCATATGGTGATCACCAAGGGAGTCTCACCCAAGAGCTGTGGAAGTATGACTCTGTGAGAACCCAAGGGGACAAGCCAAAAGCAGATTCAAAATGAGTAGGCAATCATGATAGCACCCAAAGTGATTACATGAATCAAGAGCTGTACTTCAAAGTGTTGCTTCTCAGTATCCTCATGGAGCAAAAAAAAACCCATAGACCTTAGGTGTCTATATCAGTCTTGTCATGAGTCTTATAGCAAGACTGCTGGGTGCAGTGTCGTAACCTCATGAAAACAGGGAACAGAAAGAATATAAAATAGTGAATGTCACTTCTATAATTACTATTAATCAAACTTTTCAATAATAAGCCGACATGTGCGCACACTTGTACTTGGATCTTACAGGCCATTTTTTGCGATACGGTGCTGCATTATTTTAACTGACAATTGTGCGGTCATGCAACACTGTACCCAAATGAAATTTATGTCCTTTTTTTCCCTCAAATTGGCTTTCTTTCTGTGGTATTTCATCGCCTCTGAATTTTTTATTTTTTGCGCTATAAACAAAAAAAGACTAACAATTTTTAGAAAAAAACAATATTTTTGACTTTTTGCTATTAAACACATCCAGTAAAAAAATAAAAAAATCAATTTCGTCATAAATTTAGGCCAATGTTCTGCTACATGTGTTTGCTAAAAAAAACTCAATACGTGTAAATTAATTGGTTTCCGTGAAAGTTAAGGTGTCTACAAATGGCGGTATATATACTGGAATTTTTATTTATTTATTTATGTTTTTATACTAGTAATAGTGGCGATCAGCGACTAATAGTGGCGATCAGCTACTTATAGTGGACATTCTGACACTGGGGGGAACTGACTAACTGTCACTGACATCCCCAGTGACACTAATACAAAGATCAGTGCTAATGAAAAGCACTGACACTGTACTAATGACACTGGGCAGGAAGGGGTTAACATCCTGGGCGATCAAAGGGTTAACTGTGTGCTGTTTTACTGTGTGCTGTGTGTGTTTTACTATGTAAGCACATTGCTTTGTATTGCTCTGCTATGCAGAGTCATACAAAGCAGTGTGCAGGAGCTGATAGAGGAGAGATCTGTATTGTTTATATACAGACCTCTCCCCCAACAATGATAGTCGGCGATTGCCAGGTGCCAGTGGGGAATCACCGGCTGGGACCCGGTGATTGACAGCCAAGGCCGCGAATGGTCGCGTGCCCCTTACCCGGAAATGCAAAATCATGTATATATACGTGATTTTGTGCACCTCTGCCGCCCTGTAGCAGTATTTCTGCTATAGGGCAGAGGGGAAGCAGTTAATATGTAAGTGCAATATATTTGTTTACCCTGTTTACTGGTGATCGACAGCTGAGGCCGCCAATGGCGGTGTGGGTAGGACGCACGTGCACCTCCATAATCGGAAATGCAAAATCATGTATATATATGTGATTTTGCGCAGCCCTGCTGCCCTGTAGCAGTATTTCTGCTATAGCGCGGCGGGCAAGCGGTTCATAAACAGGTTTCATTACAATATCAACAATTTCAAAAGTAACATTCACAGTTAGAATTTTTTGTTCATTTGAGAAACCTTTTCCATCCTTCTCCTTCAAATCTTCCTCCTGTCACTTGGTCGAAAAACAAACATCAGTTTTACCCCACTAGCCATTATCAAATGAACGTTTTGAAACTGTAAAATATCTAATCAATTTCCACTGGCGTATGGCCAGCTAAAGTGTTGGGTGAACAATCTTTTCCAATGCTGATATTAACTCTCTCCTCAGTCCACTTGAGGAACCAATGCAGTGAATGTGTGTCACAATTTCCTAGTAAGTAGACGCAGGAGAGTTAAACTGATGTGGACATAGTGCTCAGTGAAGCAAAAGCTTCACTTAGTGATTGTGTGTTTTGAATTGTTCAGATCAACACATTTGTTCAGGCCCTAATGTCAGGAAGCGCTCAGTGGGTGTTTGGAATGTGAATTAAGCGTCCCTTTTTGGCTTCTATGTGTACAGTATGCCTAAGAGTATGACAGCTGGAGTTTGATTGTTCACTGCAGGCTAAACACTTTTATTTCTTTTGTTACAAATTAACTTAACTATTTAGAATGTGGTTTTGGACAACCTTATGTTATTTGTATTCTTCCTTTCGTTTAAAAATATATAGTGAATACCATTGACCCCCAATGTAATGTGATTGTTGGCACAGATTTTAAAGTCTACTAATACAATCTTTAAATGACAATTCTAAACTTGAGAGATAGTAAACAGATCTTATCTTTATTGTTCTTAAGTCCAGTTCACACTACATGCATTTCAGTTCCTTTTTTTTTCATCCAAAACGCACAGAAAGTAGGTTATATGGTTATCCATGTCGTAGTGCACATCGGTGCTTGCAGTTCCAGTGGGTTCCAGTTACAGAGAAAAAAGTAGAATGAGTTGCATTTTTCTGCTCAGAACTGTACTGGAACGCGGTAAAACGAATAAAAAATGCACTGGAATGCACCAAAAATGCTCTGGAATGCACATCTCTATTTAAACTGAAGAAAAAGAAAGGGGAAAAAATTAACTGGAATGCATCAAAAACACACCGAAACGCATCAAAAACACATCAAAAATGCGCATCCAGAACACATCTGGACTGCATTTCTATAGTTTTAACTGGCCCTTAACACCTTCCCACCCAGCCTATAGCAGATTGACGGCTGGGTGGGACACTCGCCATTGTAACTGGGTGTCATATGACTTCCTGTCAAAACGAGCAGCTGACGCAGCCACGGGGCCACTCAGGGGGACGGGACACAGCCAATGACATGTTACTACACTTGCCCATTGCCAGTGTCATGTGACTGCTGTGACCAATCACAGCAGATCACATGTCAATTGTATACAATGGCTTCCTGTCATTTCATGCATTGTATACAATTATGTTGTTAGCTGTGACTGGTCAAGGCAGTCACACGATACAGACAGGGCCAATCACAGCCCATCTGTATCATGTGATCAGCTTTGCCCAATCACAGCTAATCACAACAAAAGACTGAATGAATCAGTTTCATTCAGTAACAATGATTACAAATATCAATGAAATACATTGGTATTAGCAATCATAATGTGTAAAAAAAAATCCAGATCACTTGGCCAGAGTAGTTCAATGTCACTGTGGTAACATTGTATTGCTTTTGGTCACAGTGTTCCTAATAATAAAATAGTAAAAAAAAGAAAAAATTTAATAAAAAATAAAAAAAAAAATAGAAACATTTGAAAAAAATATATAAATTCAAGTATTATTTTTATTTTCACCAAAGAAATGTAGCAGCATACATTCCAACCTAAATTTATGAAGAAATGTTATTTATTTGCAAAATTTTATAACAGAAATTAAGAAAAGTGCATTTTTTTCAAAAGTTTCAGGTGTTTTATGTTTTATTTATCAAAAAATAAAAAAACTCAGTGGTGATTAAATACCACCAGAAGAAAGCTCTATTTGTGTGAAAATAAAATGATAAAAATTTCATATGGGTACAGCGTTGCATAACTGCGCAATTTTCATTCAAAGTGCGACAGCGCTAAAAGCTGAAAATTGTCCTGGGCAGGAAGGGGGGTAAGTGTCCAGTACTGAAGTGGTTAAACTTGGTATTTTCACAGACTGAGGCACTGAGGATTGCGCCACTCAGGCACTGAGCGCTAACACATGGGGTGCAGGGTATCCTTACCCTCCCTTTAAGCCAAAAGTTGGGCAGTCTTGAGAAAAGCTCTATGGTGTAGCACCATGGGGTGCTTATTATCTTCAAGATAGCTTAGCTTAGTCATTAAATCTCTTTTACTGGTTTACTGTGGAGCACATAATAACAATGACTATCTGTGTCAGTCCATTTAAACATAATAACAGCAAAGCAATTCTGCATTATTAGTTACTTCAGAACAGCTCACAAATATCTTCAGTGAACTTCGCATTGTTATTGTCAGCTAGCCAGCCAATTACTTTCTTCCCCCATAAAC
Source organism: Staurois parvus (assembly GCF_062004578.1). Taxonomy (NCBI): domain Eukaryota; kingdom Metazoa; phylum Chordata; class Amphibia; order Anura; family Ranidae; genus Staurois; species Staurois parvus. Next base: position 534,586 of record NW_028318109.1, on the reverse strand, counting down.
AAACGAGCATTTTTTTCAGCTCCATAGACTGATGCATCAACAAATTAAATACACTAAACAAGAATTGTTTTTAAAGAATAAGAAACTCAGTCTTTGTTTGCTGTACGGTAGAAAAAATATTGTCCTTCTTTGAAAAAATAAAAATGTTAGAATTTTTAGTGTAAGTGATGACCAATGGGATAAAGTTCTTAAGTTTAATTTCAATTTATTATTCTTCACATAGACAAGTAGGAAGGTAGCAGGGGGGCTCTGGTGACAGAAAAAAACTTAGTAATTCTCTGTTTCTGCAAAGTTAAATATAGTTAAACCATATGAGATTGAATTATTCTCTGTTTTCTCTTTCTAAGGGTGGTGGAGTTGCGGGTCCAAGGGTAAGTAGAGAGATTTCAGCATTTCTTCATGACGCAATAAAGTACATTTATTTATTTGCAAATCACTGCCTACATTTAGGCTCCATGCACACTGGCATTTTTTTAAGTTAAAAAAACGCTAGGAAAAAAGCTGGGTTAAAAACGCTGGTAATAGCAGTTTCTAGAAGCCCTTTAGTAGGGTTTTAGTATTGCTCAGAAGAGTTAGTGTTTTGTTAACATTTTTACAGTGCATGTAGAGGAAAAGAACAAAAGCTAGAAAAAAGCTGTTAGGAGAGTTTTAGTAGTATTTAGGAGCGTTTAGGGTTTTTTTTCTGTTGGAAGAAACTCTCCAAAAACAATTTTTTTCTGCTTCTAGACACTGAAGCTCTCAAAATGCTACTAGCCTAAAGTAGTATGCATGGGCACATAGGAGAACACTATTTAGCTTCTAGGAGGAGAAAAAAATATTTAAAAAAACCACTAGTGTGCATGGAACTTTAATGTTTTATCTGCCAGTAATGCATATGATCTCTTCATACTAATATAACAGCAGAACATGCCTGGTATTTTACATTTACTTTCCAAAGTTACTATTAAATAACATAAACTTTTACTTATCCAATAAGGGTGAGCAAATCAATGTGCCAGGGAGGGGTGTTGTTAGTCCCTGGCATCCAGGGTTTTCAACACTCAGTATCCAAGGTCACTATTCTAGCAAGTATTGTCATCAATCCAAGTATGACCTTCTACAAAGCCATATTTTAATCCTTGCAGAATACTGTTTTTGTGGGTTTTTCATATCATCCTTTTTTACTACACACCTCCACTCATAACTGAATATTTTCCTCAAACTACGTTAAAGCGGAACTTCACTCTCTCAGTCAACATAGACTATTTTTAATCCTTATGCTGCTAGCATTAGTAAATAGGAAAATATATCATATTTACTTGTCTTGAACTATTTTTTTAGACTTCTTCAGTTACTCCTTGGTTTCCAGGCCTAGACAAATAATGTCATATTCCAGGAGTCTTCAGGAGCGAAGGAGGGATATTCTCAGCTAAGCACACCCTCCTGTCTGCATGCCTGAGCTAAGGGAAGATAGATCCTGAGAAGTGACTGTTACATGAACCATCTACCCTTACTTTTTCAAGGGCTTTTTCTCCATGAAATCAAACATGGAGACATGGATGTGTGTATGAATTTGCTTTAAATGTTAACAATTAATTAAATAGCATGTTTGGTTTGTGGTGCAGTGTAGTTCTGCTTTAATTACACCTTCAAGAAAAGTTAATTCATTTGATTTTTTATTTTAGTCATGTCATAAGTCATTGTGTTCATGAAATTACATTTATAAGCAAAAAAAAGGCAAACAGACCCCCAAAGGGTCTGTATTTTGGGGACCCTTTGAAGGGGTCTGTGTGCTGTTTTTTTTTTTTTTTAGGAAGCCAGCAATTTTTATTTAGTAAATGTCACTTTTGCTTTAACACATCCTACAGCAAGAATGAAATGTGTACAGTCCTCCCCAAAATAAAAAACAAACAAACAAAATTGTGAGTGAGGTCCCACAGGAAATCCATACTTGCCCCTTAATATAAGCATGGCCTGTCTGGCAAAGAGAGGGGGTAAAGACAAGCCCCCCCCTGAATCAAACCAAGCTATGTGCTCTTAACATAGGGGACGGTGCCATGTTGATGAGTGCAATGGCCTTTTACCCACAACCGTGGTCAGTGGTTGTGGGGGTCTGTGGTTTGGGAGCTAGAATCTCCCTTTAATAATAAGAGGACCCCCAGATACCACCACCCCTACATGAATGAGTATGGGGTACATTGTACCCCTACTCATTCACCAAAATAAAAGATATAACTTAGAAATAAACAAACCAGAATATTTGTAAAGTCCTGTTTTAAAAAATAAAAATCCCCCAAAAATGTTACTCATTGTACATCCGTCATCAATCAGGATGCCTGCTGCCTGCTGACTCACCAAAATAAAGACAAAAACCCTGCGCACATGATCGATCTCAATGGTACCACTAGCCAACTGTCAACTCCCTCAGCTGTCATGAGCTATGTAAAGGGAGGGTCAGGGACAATGATAACAACACTGCCCAAAAATGGGCATGTTTTTGTCTAAATATGACTATGTGACAATATTTGGGCAATGATGCAATGTTCATTCCCTGCCCATCTACTTACCTGGCCAGGGATTCTAGGTCATGTAAGCAAATGGGCTGGGAGATGTCGGTGGTTGGTAAGGATAAGGCAGGTACAAGAACTCACTGCTTTTTTAGCAACCTTTCACATCCAGAAGCTTTCATATGATATCACTGCTGTTCCGCCTCTTTGGTTATGTTGCTGGGTATTCCCAGTGATTTCAGTGTCAGTGCTGCTTCCTTAACAACAGCTGACAGTGGGATGCTGTTTTATTTAAAATACCACTTCTATAATATAATTTTTGGCTCCTGCCAACCAGCGGGTTAAACAGGCTAAAGTTCAGACATGCGTCCGTATGCCTATACAGCCAAGATCGGTCCGAACTTTATTCATAAACTGTTAAACCACTTTCACCCCTTTCCTGCCCAGGACAATTTTCAGCTTTCAGCACTGTAATCCACAAACCATAGTATATATCTGAAAATTGATCAGTTCTGGTGTACTAACTGCCTCATTTCTTGAGGCCTGAAAATTTCAGGACAGTACAAATATCCCCCAAAATATCCCCCAAATGTCCAAGATATTTAGTAAGAGGCATGGCAAGGCTGTTGAAGTTGTAATTTTTTGTCCTAATCTTTTGGAAAATGAAAATATTAGAAAATGCATTTTTCAAATTTTTTTTACATACTGTCACCAGTGCAGTACAGTGTCATCATCTGGTGCGGTGGTGATCAGAGACACTGACTTGTGATAGTATGAAAAAAAATAACAATTTTTTAAAATTTTCTAAATTTTATTTAAATTTTTAATACATTTTTTTTTAACAAACTGACCAAAGCAACACACTTACCATAGTAACATTGTACTACTCTGGGGAAGTGATCAGGATTTATTTTTTTACACATTATGATTGCTTATAGCAGTGAATTTCATTACTATAACCAAGCATTTTACTAACTGAAATCAGTTCATTCAGTAAGTATTGTGATTAGCTGTGATTGGCCACAGCTAATCACATTGTACAGATGATCTGTGATTGGCCCTGTCTGTACCATGTGATCACTGATCAATCACAGCTCACAGCACAATTGTACACAATAAATGACATGAAGGGAAGCCATTCATTGTTTACAATTGTCATGTGATCTGCTGTGATTGGTCACAGTGATCACATGGTACCAGCAGTGGGCCAGTACCGTGATATGTTCACACAATAAACAGATGCACTAAGCAAATAGGACTTTGAATTTCACATGATTGGTTAACTGAAGTGTATAATTGAAGATGCTCAACTTCTTTTGATAAATCAGACCCAATATTTTCCTAGCTGCAGTGATATAGTATATGTTTTCAGATAATTGAACCTATACTCATTTTTGTTTTTAGGGAACACCTGGTCCACCTGGACTCCCAGGTGAGCTTGGTCGTGGTGGTCCACTGGTAAGTATCTTCTCAAGGTTCATTCCTTTGTTGATGAGCTATTTTTTCTGTTAGGCAGCCAATGGGTGAGTCAGTTTATTTCTTTCTACCAGCAGATTGAATAAAAAAAACCTAATTTTCCCATCCAAACATTCGAGGTGGATGGGGGAATCCTTCCCGCTGAGCGAATGTATTCTGAAAGTGGGGACACTTCCCCATCACCAGAATACACTGCTCAGCGCTGCAGACTAAAGCCTGCAGCACTGATCCAATATGGAAAATCCAACAGGGCGGTTGTACAGAAGTCAATCAGTAGATCAACTTAGTCATCCATCACTTTGGAGGGATTTAATCTCACTTCCTGTTTTGGCCATGGCCAAAATAAAACTGAAAGGTCATAACCCTCCCTTACTCTATCCAAAATGGGAAAAAAAGTTTTGCCTTTAGCTACACTTTCAGTTTGGCCAAAATGCATTATTACCTGGGGAAGAACCAACATTTAGCATTTACTTAACTTGCATACCCACAAGTACTGGGACTAGTAAAATTCCTTAGCTCAACCAAAATATTAGTAGCTGTTGATTTCTTGTTTTAGTGTTACTTCAATTATATGTTAGCTGCTGCATTTTGTGAAAAAAGGTAATGAAAATAAACTGGATTAGACATTGTACATTATCATTATGTAAATTCTGAAAATAAATTATATCCTTCAACATTGAAAAATCAGAAAAGAATGTTTATATAATATTAAAAAAAGAGAACACTGAAAATAGCTGTGTTATGAATGTACAATTTACATTGTTTCAGCTTACTCCATGTGTATATTCCCATTGCAGTGCCTTAAGTGTGTCTCATAAATATGTTTCAATTGTATAGTGGCTCAATAGTAACTAATTATGAAACTGTTAGAATGAAAGAGAGAGCTCATGCACTAATTAAGGAGGAAGCCTTCCTGAACCATATAATCTACAGTATTGACAGACAAGCACAGTCTGAATGGTCACAAGAGTTCTTTTCAATGCAACATTGGGCTATTGATTCGATAATTCAATACATAGACCAAATGAATAAGTATATCAATGCTTCCAATCAGATGGGTAAGCTAATGTTGCACAAAGCTACCTGTCACAATCAAGATGTAAAGAGAATAGGGCTATAGAACCACCTGAATTGACATCATCACCATTGACTGTAATTTCAGTGTTGTAGAATACATTCATTCAGCTGATGTTGGCTACCAGCATTTATAACAGGGATACAGAATAATTCACTGCAAGAAGCTATCCCTCGTTAAAATGCAAACCGCTTCTAAATGAAAATGCATTTTGTGACATTCACAAATATATTTTTAATATTCCAGAATTTGAGAGATTTAGTTGTTACATTATATGTGAATTTTTTAACCCCCCTGAGGGTAGCAATTTTCATCTGCTTCTTCCATGGAATATTAATGGGCAGGAAATGGCACAGTAAGTTCCTAAATGCAGAAGTTTTGTGAACACATAAACACTCTTACAAATACAGTCTAATAGATGTCTGCATCATTTGAATCATTAATGTATCATGAATTTGATATTCAAAGTTTAAAAGATGGGTTTGCATTTTCTCACTAGATGCAGCTTTGTGCGGAAACACACAATTAGTGACATAAGAGTCTTTTAAACTCCCTAAATCATACCAAGCTGTATAAATAACTTCATATCTGTATTTTGTTTCAGGGCGATACTGGTTCCAGAGGTCCTCCAGGGCCTCCAGGGCCACCAGGACCTAGAGTAAGTAATCATGCATGAAGCTTTACAGAACATGTTTGACAAAGTAATAAACAAGCTATAAATGCAATGTATGCAAATGACTAACCTCAATCCCCTAACAGTTTTTTGTTTACACTTTGGTGGCCAGAAGGATACCAGACAGGATGATTTAACTGATTTATTTTTTTGCAGATGGTTATAAAGCATGAGGGCACATTGCTCATCTCTGTCTGTCCTTTGATAGCAGAAGGAGATTTTTTAATGAAAAAGTAATGTCCAATCATCAATGTTTTGTCAGGTGTTCACTGCCATATTTATTTATTTCAGGTACTTATATAGCGCCGTCAGTTTACGCAACGCTTTACATATACATTGTACATTCACATCAGTCCCTAACCCTCAAGGGGCGTACAATCATATCATATTAGTTATTGACTGGTAGTTAATGTGCTCAACTTCAAATTTCACTATGACCATGGTTGCTATTGACTGGTCAGTACATGTGAAAGTGCGCACTTGTACATGCATTTGGATCATTCTGTATTGGCTTTTATAGGCACATGGTGAGAAGGGGAGTTCCTTTTTGTAGTATACAAAATTAGCAAAATAGGTAAAGTATGCCTCTATACTACTGCAATAGAGCAGACATAAATTGTAAAGTAAAGTTACTTTTAGCTGATTAGTTAGGAATTAGCAAAACAGGTTAGTAGGCTAGTGCCAGTCAATACATGAGCTGTAAAAAGCAGATCCGATAACTCTTTAGTTCCAAGTCACACTTCATGAAGACATAACAGTGGTCACTGGGAGACTAATGTCACCGGAGTCTTCAGTGCAGGCAGGCAAATAGGAAAATACTCATGTGACCTAACATATTAGTTTTAGGAAAGGTTGTAGTAACATATAATCTTTAGTCCAGAGGCAGGTTTTGATGCATTTATTTCTAGCCTTCTTCCCTAATGCCTAGCTAATCATTGGAAGTGAATTAGGCTTTACACTTTAGATGCACATTAAGGGCAATTTCAGTAGAATATAGATTTACTACTTTAGGATGCTATCATGTTAAAATTGGTATGTGTACCCAGAAATGATAGATCAGTGTTGATGGATTCCAATGGAATGAATCTCAAACTAGCTTCTTATTTGTTGCAGTAATATCAGGGCCAAAATCACATCCCAGTTCTTTCGCTTTCCTCCCTTATTAGAAAGTCAAGCAATGTGGTTTCAATCTCCCTGAAGCATTCTTTATCATTTGAAATAAATGGAGAATTCAGATTAAAACCACTCATAGTGGCCAGGCAGGTTTGGTGAAGCTAGGAACTCAGGTGTTGAGATATTGCCCTTGTGAACCCCAGGAGATTAACAAGACAGTGAGCACATCCATCTTAAATGTAAATATGGGTCAGGTTGGATTTATTTAATCAGTCTGCAGTGCTACAGTACATAAATGACCTTGGATTTTTCATTAGACTTTGCAGTGAGATATGGTTGTTAGCTCCATTCCAACTTGGCATAGGAGGTTACCCCTTTTTGTCTGGATCATCACAGCTTGATTATCAGACCTTTCTGTAACAGTGGTCCTACTCATAGCTATACTAACTTTGGCATACCTTTTAGGAAGGAAATTTAGTCTAAAAATGTTTAATATATTCTTAAGAAATTTCTTCTTAGCCATGATGAGCAAGAAAAAACATATATTTAGGTAAAAAAAATCCCATATTTGAAAATGATTCAGCATTTAGCTGTACAGCAAACATAGGAGCAGTTTACTTCATTCACATTTTCAATCACAATTGATTTTCCTTGCATTTTATGATCGCTGTGTTTCTGAGCAAATGCAGAAATAGTCTATTTTTGCTTTCAACAGGGGACAGTTGCACTGCGAGAGGGAGATCCCCTGGTGAGTTCTGTGTGGAAAGCACTAACAACTGTGTCAATGTTCAGCATTCTTTCAATTTGTTATTTATTACGACTTATCTTTTATTTTCAGTGTCCTAACTCCTGCCCACCAGGCCGCACAGGTTATCCAGGTTTGCCTGGAATGAAGGTAAGGACATTCTTTCAACTTAAAATAGTTTGAAATTGTGATGCAAGATGAAAACATATTAAGACATTGAATAAATGAGTGACCATAAGCTATACATTTATTTAAAAAGTATCAGGTTGTATGTTTGAAAGATAAATGAGTAATGAGTATATTAGAAGAGATATGGAAGATGTGGGAGGAAGTAAGGAAGGATGGAAGGAAGTATAGACTGAAGGATGGATGGATAAAATTTTCTAATACATGTACATATGAGCTGACTTAATAAGGAATAACACAAAGTGAATCTAAGATAGTTTATTGCAATTAATCTCCATTACTCTGTAAATTGATTTGTTGCTATTAGTTACTGCACTTTCAATAATGGGGCATTAGGGGTCTGCTATGTCTTTGTTGAGGCTTCTTTTTTTGTGCAATATTAAATCATAAACAATAGCATACTTTCAATGGAAAACATGGTGATATCATTGTATTGCAGTTTAGAATAAACAAAAAATACAGATATGTAAATTAACCTTTTTTTTTTTACATAGTAAGTTGTCTGAGCTGGCTGAATATGGTCTTGTTAATGCACTTAACCCAAATGTTATTTCAGGGAAGACGAAAGAGCAGCACATTTGGGATGACCTTAAATAATCAGTATTTTCTACTTAAAGCAAATCTAAGCTTCCTAGTTGGAGCAGACTGTCCCCTGCTCCCACATTACGGTGCTGGACCAATCTCAAAATACCAATGCTGTTGCATAAGAGGATAGGGCCTTAAAGGCACATTTTTCAGAATGTGGATCTGCATGGGCAATCTTAGAAATCAGGAAGTGAACAGTCACATGATTAATTAATGAATCATTATCATATAGACAACACATAACTATGCTAAAACACATGTATTTTTGTCTTTTATTTCAGGGTCACAAAGGTGTGAAAGGAGAAGCTGGAGAACCTGGAAAACAAGGCCATAAGGTAATAATGTCAACCACAATATATTTCAAATCTACAGAATTCTTAACAAAAAAGTTTTTAGTTCACAAAAGTCATTGAAAACAAAATACAGGCAATTAATAGGTGAAGCTCCGTGATTGCCAATGGTATTTGCATGATTTTGGCACGGGGTAGTAAATCAAACAACTAGACTTGCTAATTATTCTTGAAAATGTTTCACCACTCATCCAATAGGTTTCTCATTTATGACATATTTGCCCCCCCCAGGTCTATTAAGCCCAAATTACTTTTCCATTTAAAAATATTAAATTGCTTTAGAGAAAATTGCTTGCAGCAGACTTGTACTGATGTATGCAAAAAATAAATTGATATGTAAAATGAGTCATATGATTGATAACATGTGGAAATTCTCTAATGCCGTGGGGAAGCCAACAGGGTCTCTGGGAAAGTTGAGGATACAGGATTGCATGGATTTAGAAAATGAGATTCGCCAAGCCATAAGGATCAGTCCATATAAAATTTTTATTTGTCACAATAAAACGTCTATCAAGGGTTGACATTCAATACATTTCAGGGGTTATACAAAATTCCTCCTTCTTTAGGACTTGCGTTTATTGTGCGGATGAAATCTGGTGGTCGAATTGGTAATCCTTGGATTTAAATCTTATTAAACTGTAGTTACAGGCTCGTTCAGTTAATTTGGTATTCAGGTTGTTTGACAGCCAGATAACCTGACTGAACAAGCCTTTAACTACATTATTAAAATTGACTACAACTTACTAACAATAATTGCTTTGGCTGCTCCCCCAAGTATTGTGTTTGGAGGAAGGATCATACCAGAAAAAAATAAAAAAAATACATACATCAATACATCAAATTGGAAATTATTTCAATCTCAGACTTGGAGTTGTTTTCAGTGGTGACCAATCACAATTCTTGTTTCATTTTAAAAAAAATTAAAAGTGACACCTGATTGTTTGCCATTAGCAACACTTACAATTGCTTATACATTTCCTTTTCTCCAGATGTTATGAAGCTGTAACAAAGTTCTCACCATACTTTTTTGTTTACAGTTGCAACTTCTTGTAGACTTGCATAGGCAACCTTAGAAATTGGCTTATCACACAAATATACATAAAGTACATAATATGTGTATTACCATGGAAAAAGAAATGCATATCCTTTAAACACCCTGTTTTTTTACTGGATAAAAGAACTTAAATGATCCATTTGTCTAAGAACTATTTTTATGGAGGTTTTTTAAAAATAATTCTTAGAGATGTGGAATAAAAATCAGTTTTGTTGCGTTAGTTACATAAATCATTTACGTTTTGTCATAGTCGTTTTGTTAGAATGATTCGATGTTGGAAAAATTCGTTATTTTGGGAGAGTATATATTCAATGTTCTGAATTGATTCATATTTTTGGAAGTTCTGTTATTCTTTTGTTATTTCAGAAGATTGGCTATATTAATTTTAACGTAATTAAATAATACATATTAATTTGTTACGTTATTAAGTTGAATACATTTCCCCATTCCCAACTGACTTTGTTGGGCCAAGCACATGCAAATGAAATGAATGGTCTCTCAAGTTCAACAGCAATACAAAAAGAATCTTGTTAGAATATTCATGCTATACTCACTAGAGTAAAAACTATTAGATCCAAATCAATTTGGATCATTTGTTATGTTCAATTATTTTGGATATTTCAAACATTAACAAAAGGCCAAAACTATTGCATCATGTCATCCAAATAAAACAAGTGAATATGAACGAATACTATTGTGATTTGGAGATTTGGATACATCTGAATCTCCGAATCATGCAAACTTTCGATTCATAACAACCGAATCGCAAATGTCTAATAATTGTACTACTTTTTCAGTAACAGTGCAAAATCTTTATATTTGCACTTTCTCTAAACTTTATAGGAGCAGTTATAATTGGGATGTACACATGGTAGGGTTTATCATGAGGAGACTTACCAAGGCAGTGGTAGGTACCCAAAGTTCTGTGCTTGGAAGTAGAGATTCTCTAATGTTTAGTACATTGCCAAGCATGTTTATTTTATGCAGCAAGTAAAATAATGCAGGGATTTCGTAAGACTAATTTTATTTCTTCTTATTACAGGGAGAAGAAGGAGAGCAAGGAGTTATTGGAGAAATTGGAGCCCAAGGCCCTCCTGTAAAGTGCTTTTATTTTGGAAATTATTTTGACAGATGTATTTGCATCAAAATCTGATTTACTTATGACTGGTGACATCTAGATAATTTTATAATTGAAATAATTGAGGACATATGTCACATTTATAGTCTGGTATATCAGTAGATGTTTTTAGATCAGTATTTTATCACAATAATTTGACGGTCAAATGGTTTTTGGAATAATGTGCATAAAGATAATTTTTGTCTAAAGTTGATTTGCTTGATGGAGTAAGATTTATGCTATTATTTAAAATAAGGAAACTAGTTAGCAATTATCTGATTAGGGTTATTTAAATGTGGGTGCTCTGGTGTTGCAGCCTATGCCTCACTCCAGTGTACTATGATAGCCTGTTCATGCTCTGCCATCCTAGGCATCCTAGACTTCACTATGTTTATTCATATACAGTAGATGAACATGGACAAATGCACAAATGTGTGAAATTTCAAAATATAGGAGCAAATGTGCAAAATATATGTGCAAAATAAGCACCCAAAAAATGGCTTCTTAGTGCTTTGAAATAAATGTCTCTATCTCCAATTATTCCTTATTCAAGACGTATCTATATAAACTTTGCCTTGAAGGTAAGCATTTTGTATTAAACAAGCATTTATTCCAGTGCACATTTAATACTGAGCAGTTGTTAATGCTATATCTCCACATTTACAGCTTTACCTTGTAAATGTGTGACCTGACATGACTCACAGGTTAACAGGGCACTTTGCCTGCAGACACTCTCTTACAAGGCAAACAAATGTCATGAATAAAGAATTGTTGTGACAGCAAAGTCATTGCAGTTCTATGTATACAAATTCCTTATAAAATACATTTTTAATATGCTACCTTTCAAGCAAAGAAAATCTTCCTGTGGCATACAATCATAAACACTGCTGTTCAACTGTATAGTTTTTGCTTACCACTAAAAATATTTAATACTACCTGCAAATGTTGGATCATGTTGGATCACTTTTACAAATATTTATTATTACCAGCATATGTTTAACGTTGGATCATGTTTACAAGCTTCTATGTCTGTTTTATCGTAGGGATCGCAAGGTTTAAGAGGAATCACTGGTGTAATCGGACCCAAAGGGAGTAAAGTAAGCTTCAAAATATCAGCTTTGCTGGTATTCTTTCTAGACACATCTGATTTTATAAAAAAAACATCTTATATTTTCATATCTTAGGTATTGGAGATGAGTAAGGAAAGGGGTTTCTCACTCATCGTTTACATTTAAATCAAGCAAGATTTGCCAGTCAGTATCAGTATATGACGAAGAGATTCCAATTGCAAACAAGATTTGTTAATCACATTTTAAATGTGTGGACTTTGATCATAAAGGATACATATTAAAAACTTCAAAAATGTTTTTAGAATGCATCTCTTACATCAAGATCCTCTCCCCCTGCTACCACTACCCCTGTCGCTTTCTTCTTGGGGTAACATCAGCATCTCAGAACAGGGGGAGGCTTTGGGAGGAAAGTCCCGCTAGTGTTGTGATTTATTTGAGCATTGATAGTGAAAAAGTAGTATAGAGGGTTTTTTTTATCAATGATTGCAGTACTTTCCTAAGAATGCCTTAAAAAACCTTGTGACTGTTCTGAACTTTCCCCTTTCCCTAGTGTGCATTGAAACGTCCCAGCATGTTCATGTGATCAGTGATTGTTATAACCCCAAGTAGATCACTAATATGTTATAGAGGTGTGTTAATAATCTTTCTTTGGTTAGCGATAGGCTGGCAGTAGAGAGGGAAGTGACTGAGAATAACAAGCAGGAAGACATGGGTCCATCCTTAAAGTAGAACTATAGGCAAAACTTTTATTTTGGATAGAGCAAGGGAGAGTTATAACCCCTGTCAGATTATCTTTCACCATCTAAGTCTTTTTGTGGAGATTTGCCCTTACTTCCTGTCCCATAGTCAAACAGGAAGTGAGAGAAAATCCCTGCAAATTAATGGAATTTTTGGGGGGACCTCCAGATCACCATAACTAGTGTGCCCATTAGAAGATTTCCATCTATTACTTTTCTGGGGACAACACAAAATTTGGGATTTTCTTTTACCTTCACTATCAATAATAATGGTAAACTGGACAAATAGAGAATATGAATCTTCTTAACAGGGGCACAGACATCAATGAAAACTGACAAGCATTCTAATCTCTCTGCACTCTATCCAAAGCAGAAAAAAAAGTTTTGCCTTCAGTTATACTTTTAACTCAGTTTTGTAACCTGTTGTGGCTAGTAAGTTCTCTCCTGACTGACTCATTGGGGTTAATTTATTAAAGGAACATAGGTTGCGCACTTTGCAAATAAAGTTGTACTTTGGAAAGAAATTTGCCCCAGAGCTTAGTGAGTGAGGTGGAGCTCTGCTGACTTCCATCATTCAGTCACATGCAAGCAAAATTACTTTTTTTTTAAATTTTCCACATTTATTAAGATCTGGGGAAAATTCCCTTGCAAATGCAACTTTCCTTGCAAAGTGAACAGCCTTTATACTGTTAGCAAATCATCCACTATGTGTGACAGTTGCTTAGATTTTTTTTACCCTCATAGAACAACATGATTGGTGCAGAACTGTACAGAGATTTCAATGTGCTTGAAGATCTATGAGTGCAATAAAATGAGTTTCACAAAAGTCAGAGGCACTTTTTACAAATTATGGAAAGGGCCGTACAATTTGTTCCTTACAGGAGCATTACAAGCTATGCTGAAACTTGAATCTACCCTATATGATTACTCTAAATCCGGTCATAGATGGATGGAATCTCGGCTGGTTCAGCAGGGAATGGCCGAAATTTGATCCATCTATGGGCAGGCTGATTGTACGCAAGTCAATCCATCGACTGACTTGGGTACAACCAGCCTGTTGGATTTTTAGCATGTGATTACTACCTGTAGCTATAGCTGCTAGCAGCAATCATTGTGTTCTTTTGGCAGGGACGACTCCCCACTGGGAGAACACAATAGCTCCGCAGGAGGCACGCACCCACCAACTCAAGGTTGCTGGAAAGAAAATTGCATAATCTATGGCTTGCCTTATATTCAAAATCAAGTAAAGCCAGCCACAGATGGATTGAATCTTGGTTGTTCCCCTCTGGCAAAACATAGTAGCTCTACGGGAGGGATTCCTCCATCAACACTGACTGTGTTGATGGGGGAATCGATGGGGGAAGGAAAGAGAATTGCATAATCTATGGGCTGCTGTAGACTGAATGTAGCAGTTTTTCACTGACGCAATAGGGCTGATATACTAAAAGATTTAAGAAAGTTTACACAACATATTGTGTGAATATTCACTTCAATTACTCAATCATGTGTAGATAAAATACTGTAAGCAGACAGGGATTTTCTTTTCACATGACTGGATAATTGAAGTGAATGTTTACATGTTTATTTGTGTGAACATTCTCAAATCATTTAGTATCACATCCTCAAATCATCATTGTTAAGAAAGTTCAGAAATGTGTCCTACAGTTAAAAACTACACAACTAATTTTATTTTTAAGAAAGACAACATTTATAGAAGACTGAGAAGAATAGCTTACGGAAACTTTATCATCTTTCCTTTACCTTTCCCTTCATTACCAGATACATGATTAAGAACCTGCAGTTATGAAAAATACTTTTTTCTAGATCCATGTTATGGTTCGGATCATCTGACATTTCATCAAAGGGGATCTTATTTGCTGTATTTTTACAGAAGTTTTTTTTTAGACATGCTTATTTAGACTTTTAAACATTTACACTCTGGCTGGCTAGACCAAATGTTTGTCAGCAGAAAAATGTACAATGAAATCACTTTATATTTGCTACCTTTATATCTACTTTGTTTTTATAGTGTTATAATTTTTACTTATAAGGGTAATCGTGGAACTGATGGAGTACCTGGTCCCAGGGGAGTTGCTGGTGCAACTGTAAGTATCACCAACTATATTTATAAATCTTAAACCTAAAGTGGTTCTGTGAATTATGCTGATATGACCTGACACCTAAGCTAACTGCCAGTCATAGAAGGACAATAGGAGCAGTTGCTTTGACACATTCATTGACATACATGATTATCCACTGATTAGATTTTACATTTTGCTTGTTTGCTTGTTTGATTGCCGAATGGATATTCATGGGCTTTGGGGAATTTTATTAACACACATGCTGATTACAAGCATAAAAGGCAGATCTCGTCAGCCTCATAATTGGTCCATGCACAGACAGTGGTAGAATAAGGTTGAATGTGTTTAGTTAATAGATTTAAAAATATATATTTGATTTTTTTTCAGGGTGACCAAGGCCAGCGAGGTTCAATAGGAGAAGCTGGACCTAAAGGTGAAAGAGTAGGTATAATTTTAAGTACAATTGCTCTTGATTAAACATCAACCTGATTAAGACGTATTTGTGAATCATAAAGGCCCAACAGGTAGTAAAAATGTTAAGCAATGCACAACATTTTATCAACATTTGCTTTTTTTTCAAGGGAATTGCTGGACCAAGAGGAATTTCTGGAATGCCAGGATCTAAAGGTGAATCGGTATGTGAATTTTAATATCTAAATTGATTGTTATTTATGGCATTGTTATTTTATGGGCAACACACTATGCAAATTTTGTGAGATGTAACCCTGTAATGAAGTTTAACTCTACACAACCACAATCTTTCCCTTCTGTTGGTATTAGAATGTTGTTGTAATAAGAATTTTGTTTGGCTTTTCCTCTAAGTACAAAACAACTTGTGTTGAGCTTGGTAAATGTTGACCCACCAACTGGTTAGTAGTCAGTGTAAACTTCTAGATTACATAACTCATTTGTTGGCATACTATCTATTATTCCCGTACTGTATGTGGGATTTAGGTGCTTGTTACAATTGCATAAAAATAAAGTGAGTTCTTACAACTCACTTACCAATTACATTGGCAACGCATAGTAGGATATGTGAATCAGTACTAAGAATTAGTCTATGTTTTTAGGTGAATTTGGCTTCTGGTGAGCTGGTTAATAAATAAAGTGTCACTTCTTTGCTGCAAGGACCACACCATTTTCCTGAAATCATAATTTTGTGACTTTGGTTTCCTCTCTAGATAAATAACAAACTGTACTTAGGGTGAACTGTTTACTATACTACAGGACCCCCAGATAAAAATGCATGCTGTGTCACCTTTTCTAATGGCAAAGTAGTACATGTAGAATAAATGTTGGATTAAACATGGTTGGCTGCTTTGTCTGCCTTGTCATAAACTCCTTGGCTGCCTTAAGCATCCATGTTACAATTATTTTCTCAGGTGGTATTAGGTTGCTTGAGATGGTATTACTATGTTGTCATGCTTTTGTATCCTCATTGCCACAAATAACTTCATCACTAAGATAGAAAGTGAGTGAAATTTTCTAATGAGGGTATACACAGGAATACAAATCTGAAAAAGGGTTATAACCTTTGTCTACTCTATCCAAGACTAAAAAAATGGTTTTCTGTGGAAATATACCATAAGTAGCCCAGTCACTGGTCCAATGCAATGAGTACTTGGTCCAACTGCCCATTATTAGGCAAGACTATGGTTATTGTTATCAGTCTGAAACAATTCATCTAAAGCAAGATTTATATAAGTCCAGAAATTCAACAAGAAAAGTAGGGGTCACAATTAATTGCTGTAGCAAATGTAAGGATCTAGGAATTCAAGCACATAGATAGATCTCAACAGTGGGGTTCTTAATAAACATAATAACTCAATTAGTGATTTAAAGCTCCAGCATCTGACATTTTTAATGTCAACTTAGAATGGACTGCCTACATAAAAGAAAAAATCATTATTATTATTGTGTAGATTGCTGAATGCAAAACTCAACAATATGAGTTGGCTAATTAAATGGAATGTTGGTGTACCATTCATATCAGTTATGATGACATCTTTCTACTATATTCATAAATATTTATAGTAGAGTTGGCTATTGTTGATCAAGCTCACCACCAAAGCCAACACACTTTTTTTTTTCCTTTGCTTTATTTTTGCTAATGCTTTTCATTGAATTGTAAACTATAATATATTTATAATCAATGTCACAATTGCATATATTATAATATACTGTATTAATAATTGTGTTTACAATGTTAGGTAATCATAATAGAACAAATACACAGATTCATCAGAGATCACTAAAAACATATTTTATCTTTAGGGCTTGCCAGGTGTTGATGGTCGAGATGGAATCCCTGGAATGCCAGGAGCAAAGGTAAATTGAAAAACAATAAACACACAGTGTGGTACCAGTGTTCATAATAGCTTGATGTATAGCTGGCTTATTAAGACCTAAAGCAAGCCAAGCACCAGGGGATATGTCACAATTAATGAATCAAAGTCTGAACCACTTGCATTCATGTGACAAGGTCTCTGTAAGGAAAGATTACTGCTGCGTGATGCACTATGTACAGTATATATCATCATTGCCCAAAGTAAATGGGTATGTTTGTTTATTGTTCATAACTGGAACAAAGGCAATCATATGGATATAATGAAAACAATTACGATAATACAAAAGGATTTCTTTGAAGCGTCACTTATCTCTTCAGCACTTCAATATAATCAATGATATTACTGCTACCATATATCAAATACGTGGCATTAATGTCATGAAACACATGACTTATTTTAATATCCCATTCTATAATGCTTATTTCAAATGAAATGAGTGTTATAAAGTGTGGAACATTCGATGTAGAATTCTACAAATGACAAGGTTAATGATAGCTTAGAAGTGTCACTAGTCTATGAATAGAACTTGATTGATCCTTCCCATTATTATACCATTAGAACCTATTCTGGCATTACGTGCTGATGATAATGGTTTAAAAGAGGTGTAAAGCACTTTGTTACAATGATGTTACAGCCTCATAACCAATATGACACCTAAAGCCATTACAATGATTAAATGTACATGTTTTGCTTTTATTCACTTTAATGAAACCCTAATTCTTCAAATGTGGTTTACACACTTATAAATTCTCTAATACAGGCACCCAGAGCTTGAATGCAGAAAGAAGTCAATTGGTCCTTAAATAAAAGAGCTATTGTACAGTTAGTAGTATTATAAATATATATTTGAAGAAATTATTTTTATTGCTCAGCCAGTCTTAAAGTTGACATTATTTCATATACAACTATTATATAATTATATAGATACTCTTTGAAATATATAATTATATGAAAGAAGAGTACTTATAAATGGAGAATAGTTATGTCACATTTGTGTATATAGAAATTAGTAAAGCTTTGTTACAAGATTTTTTGAACAAGCTGTATGACAGTTTTCATGATAATCAGTAAAGGTAAACTGCCTCTATAGTGAGGGCCTCTATAAATGTACAGTGCTCAGCATAAATGAGTAAGCTCCAACAGATGTGTCAGAAAACCTTTTGGTTTCATTTCAGAATCAACATTTTCTATGGAACGTTATACTACAAAATACTCCCACAAATGCAGCCCATTAATTGCAAACAAGATTTCTTAATTTGCACACTCAAAAAAATACTTTTCCTAACAAATTCATTCAAGACCATGTTGCAAAAATTAATACACCCCAAAAAAAGTCTTAGGTGCAAAGCTAACTTTTAGACAAAAAATCCCTAATTAAAAAGAATTCAACTATTGGTGAGTCTAGTTATTCATTAAACAAGTGTCCAGCAGACAGTTGATGATAAAAGGGCAATACTTAGCAAAAAACCCTTCCTATTTCATGCTGTCAGTAATTGCACAATATGGAAGAGAAATGTCACAAAGTCTGAGAAAAAAAGTAATTTCTTTACACAAGACAGGTGAAGGCTACAAGAAGATCAGCAAAGCTTTACTTATCAGTCAAAATACTATAGCAAAAGTGATACAAAAATTTAACAAAGATAGAACTGTAGCCATCTCACAGAGACTTCCAGGCCGTCCACAAAAGTTTACACCTCAACAGGAGTGTCTTCTGATGAGAAGGGTTGAAAAAAATTGCCATGCACTTTTCCAACATGGCAATGAAGAAGAACAGGGTGAAATTGATTCGGTGGCCAAGTATGTCGCCTGATCTGAATCCAATCGAACACCAATAGGGAAATCTGAAGAGACAAGTTGTGCATCACTCTCCATCCAGCATCCAGGCTCTAAAAGAGGTCGTTCTTGAAGAATGGAAACAAATAGATCTTGTAATATGTCACCAACTTGTTCATTTCATGCCTAGAAGACTTGGTGCTGTCCTTACAAATCATGGAGGTCATACAAAATACTAGATGTAGTAGTTTTTGTTTTGGGGTGTATTCATTTTTGCATCAACCAATTTAAATAAAACGGAAGATTTTGTAAAATAAGTTATATTATTAACTTTACTTTCATATAATGAGCCAAACAAATGTTCTGTAAAAGTAAGTTTTGTCAAAACTTTGGAAATTGTTCTTGTGTTCATTGAGATATTGATTCAAATCTTACTTTTCAAAAGGGGTGTACTCATTTATGCTGAGCACTGTATGTGATGTAAAGACTAATGTGTTACCCACTGTGAAATAAAAAAACATGCATTAGAGGCATTTTTGAAGTGCCCTGATTTGTAGTTAGGGCTTGGCCTGGTAATTTTATTATAGTCAGTAGAGAAACAGGAATGCCTATGAATATACCTGCCAGGTACAAAAGGCTTATTTTAACTAAAGAGTCAGTGAACCCAAAGGAGATATTTTAGCTGTAGGTGCAACACAGACTGACTAGGTCAGCCTATGGCTTTTTACTATTTCTTGAATATTTTAGCAGCGTGATCTCCCTGCCAAAGTCCCTGACTTTGTTGTTGTCTAGCTTAGAGCTTTGGATGCTCCTGTCCACCATTTCTCAGTTTCAGAGCCTCTTGTTGTATTCTCTATGATCTTAAGTAAGTGGAAAGTCCACCAGGGAGAATGAGACCCTCATATAGTGGCCAAAGCATGTAAGCAGACCTAGGATCACAAGCACAAGGACATCATACCTTGAGTGTCCAAGAGATGTAAGGGATTGTCATGTGGTTTAATTATTTGGCATTTGCTAAAAAACAAAATATAAATTTTGAGTGAACTGTTTTTCTCACGAATTGTTATTTACAATTTATATTTTAGGGTGATTCTGGAGAGCCTGGTGCCCCTGGAGAAGCTGGACTACAAGGATTGCCAGTAAGTTTTTCTCTATATACAGTATCTATATGTATTTATCTGTATATCATAATGGGGCAAATATTTACTTTTTACCACAATAACTGTATAAATGGCTAATAAATGCTGTTCAGTCTTGGAACAATCTTGGAACAATTCACTACAATTCACCTACATGTTATACAATACTATTTTCTTAATTTACATTGACAGCTACTAGATGAATATATCCATTATTAAAGAGGAACTACAGGTAAAAATGTTAAAATGTTAGCTTTGAATAGCATGTGGAAAGGTTTGAACGTTTTTGTTAGGTTTTGCTTTTCATACTTCTCTCACTTCCTGTCCTAGTTACTGCCTGGCGCCAGGAAATGAGAGGAAATTTCAGTGCAGAGATTTGACATTTGTGCAGGTGCAGGTGTATGTCCTTGGACACAGACAGCGTGATTTTGGGGACACGCAATTGCACCCACATCTGTGGGTCCTTGTGTGGGTAAACATGACCCTCGCACTGGTGTATGTTGTAGTACGCCCGTGTGAATAAGGCCTAATGCATCTGAATGTACATTTTTTTAAATTGTCATGCTTTTTACCTTTAATTATTTGGTTCATGCTAAGATGTCTGGCTGCAGAGTGGTAATACGTGCACAGGTATAGGGGAGGAGATCACCATCAGTAATGCTCACTCCATAGTAAAAGGTATAAATGTATGCTCTGGCTTCTCCACTGCAAGTCTCAGAGGCTTCTGCACAAAGTGGTCACAGTCAGTCTCCTGTGCTACCAATAGGGTTACATTCAAATGATCTTCCATATGAATCTTTAGAATTCATATAACTGTATCAGAGTGAACACTAAGGATAAGATTGGGGTTTAAGCTTGCTATGGGTCTGTGATGAATCCTTCGGATTCACTAAACTCACAAATTATTGATCTTTTGATGAAAAACTTTGCAGTCACCCGAGCCAATAATTTAAAGGAATGGGTAACCCAACCCCTTTCTAGAAAATGGGGGAGGGGAGCTCATAGCAGCCATATTTTAGTGTGTGTTGGAGCTGTTAGGAAGAGCTGACAATTTTGTGTAGGGAGAGACACTATTTTTATAGACATTGGTACATGTCCCCCATAGCAGTGCCCAGCTTCCCTTGCCTTTCCATTTGGCAATAGCTTGCTTATTAGTCCTAAATATGGCAATAATTGTATAACAAGATTCACCTCTATGGGATCAAATGCATGAAACAAAAAACATACACATAAATGAAAATGTAACCGTTTATTGGGCTTGAAAAGCCTGGGATTAATTAGTAAAAGGGGTTACCTAATATAATATTAATAACACTGCAACCAGCAAACTCATAACCAACTGTAATAGGCCTAGCTTTAGGAGCTCAGGCCTACTTAAACCACTATATATCTTAAATCTAATTTGTTCAGATCTAAACTGAATAACCATCACCTCTCTAATAAAACCATGACAGTAATTAATACAAAAACTATTTAAATTGTTAGGGCAGGAGGGAGAAATGCTGACTCCAATGCCTGACAGGTATCCATTGACAGGCTACCTTAAGGGGAATCCACGCTTTAAGAAAGCTGAATCTTAATTGGTTGGAAAACCTGTTTCTTAAGTGGATGACAGCAGTGCAATGAGGACTGTCACTATGCAAATAGCACCTGTTACACTTGCTGCAAAATAAAGAACAAGTGGTTATTAGCCCCTAACCCCCTACCCAAACTATTTATATATTTATTTATTTTAACAATTTTCAATTCCTCTGTGTTATCAAATGTGGTCACTTTGCTATTTGCTACAAATTAATTTCATTAGATTTCAGTAAGGTTCGCTGCAAATTTTTCCAAACATCTAACTCCAAGCAACATTTGCAAAACTGTTTGTGAACTGAGCTGGTAGATTTGTTCATCCCCAGTGACTGCAGATAAGCATTACAAGTGATAAACTTTTTAAGGCATGACAGAAGCTGGACATTCACTTGTGCACATCTAGCTTCTCTCTTGCCTTAAAAAGTTTATTACTATTGTCCTTTTTATAATGTGCATCGCATACCGAATGAAGTGTCAATATGTTGTTTTGTTTTATTTAAGCTTTAAAAGTGTCTCATGGGAACCAAGGATGGATGAAGACTATTCTTGAGTGTATTTTATGAAACATTTTCATTACATTGCTAATTGCCTTTATGTTGCAAACAAAATTTACTACTGGACCGTTGAGTTTTCATTTTTATATAGCATAAAAGAGATAATATAACACTATTTTGTGGTATTCTGTGTTCATGGGAATATATATTTTTTTAGTTTATATTAACTGTTGGTAGCTCTTGCATTGTAATATAAAATGGGTTAGTTACATTTGAAATGGAAGACCAGGTAAAAAGTGTAGCGCATTGTATGGCCAAAGTCATTCAATGCTGGTTTTTTATTAAGAAAGTGTGACCATAAAATATATGATCATTCATCAGTCTTTCATTCATCACCGTACTCTGCCATCTTTTCTTGCAAAACATGTTTGCAGTTGGTTGTAACTGCCTAATTAATGCCACTCATCATGTCTCACTTCAACTGCTGCAAAATGTTCCAATTTGGCATCCTAATAAACCATATGTTCCCTCTTGAGTCTATACAAAACACTGCTACTAGGCTCATCCATCTAAGCCGCCACAACCTGCCTGCCAGCCCGCCATACAAATCTATTCCATTCTTTGCAGTTATGTTTCACATTAAAGTCCCCAGTGACACAGACAACAGTTTAAAGGGCTGCTCATTTGCTGCATTTTAGTAACCAAGTACATTATAAAAATAGTCTGCCAATAACATTTATACCTATACAGGTATACCAACTGTTATAATTATGCCTCATTTAGAAATTTCCAGAATATGAAGGTTTTTCTGGTTTCCTACAAAGTGGAATTCACAGAGGATTGAACACCAAGCATTTTCCTGTACAGTTATTGTATTTCTCTACATCCTAACAGTGTTAGATGACAGTTTCAAAGTGCATATATGTATAGATAATACATAAAACAAAGAGTGATCTGCATTAATTACAATATTAAAATAGCATTTGTGAATTGGATCTTTCAGTAATGCTACAAGAGTGCAATAATAAATTCCTGACTTTTCACATTTTAAAGCACAATATACAGTATGTTTTCAAAACTGCTGTACATTTATAATGAAAAAAAGTCAAGTTACTTTGCCTAGGCTGAGATAATGTTTTCTATCTGCTTTAGACAGGAGGAATCATTTCCTTAGTCTCTTTTAGTAGTTGTAACATTGAAATGATGTAGCAGGTCACATGGCGAGAGGTTACAACAGGGAGCTGATCTGAGTTAGACATTTGTAAACACAACCAAGATGTGTGTTAAACCTTTGTCAGGAAAAGATCTCTTTGACAGGTATTGAATACCCGTGTTAGACTCACACATTAGTATATGTACTTAAAGTGGTTGTAAACCTCAGGCATGAAATATGAACAAAGCATATCCCTCTATAGTGTGTACTTGTCTTAGTTAAGAACACTAAGTATAATTTCTATTTGCTGTTTTGTTCCTCTTCTATTGGCATGAGCCACATCTGACAAGTTTTCCTGACACCAAGAGAAAAATGGTGACAGGGGAGGAACCTCCAGTAGATTGACAGCTTCAGCTCTGTTCCTGTGTTCTGTATGAAAGGGGTGTGACCCTAACCTTGAATCAGCTCCCAGCACTCTCCTCACTGAGCTCTGCAGAGTGGAACTTCAGCTCTCCGTCCCCCTACTTCTTGAACTTTCAAACAAGCTTTAAAAGTCAACACTTTGAATGGTTGTAGAGAAGAGAAGACTGCAGATAGACAAGAAAAACTTATGTTGGAGCATTTGTTTCATCTCTGTGTATCACCTGCGGTCACTTACTTCACTGGGTATATGTAAGGTTTTACAACCACTTTAACATGAAAAAAATTTATCTGTTAGGTCCACCAATCATTTTTTTTTGCAGTATGACCAAAAAATAAATTGTGAAGCTATGAGCTAAAAATAGGAACAATGAATTGCTAGATAACATTTAGCAAGAAATGAAAATTCAATGTAAAATATGTTATAATCATTTCTACATCATTAGGCTATGTGCAGTGATGGACCTGTATAGCAGTGATCTGTAACTTATTGATTACACATGACCAGCTCTTTTGTAGCGGGACCCTTTTATATGTACAAGTACCAGAGAAGGTGCCTATTAAGCACCAATTCATTCTAGATGATATCTAATAATTAGAAGTATGGCATTAACAATATGCTACAAGATCTACATGTGCACCTGTATGTATGCCATTTTCTTCCTTCTTTCCACTTGAGCAGCTTTTGTAATTTGTGACAGATATCATTAGGATTCATAATACATTTTGTTTTCACAAAACCAGGACTGAATTTTTTATTTGCAATCATTTCCTAAAGTGCATGGAAGTGATAATCAGCACAGGCTGTTAAATTAGGTCATTTCTTTTAAAGATGTATAAATCTGAACTACCTTTTTATGTGTTTTTAGGGTTTGCCAGGCAATCCAGGCGCAAAAGGAACTGCTGGAGAGAAGGTAACAGTGCTAACATAGCTTCTCATTCAGAGCAAAACTCATTAAAATGATATAATATGTATAGGTGCTGCACAAGCAGGTGTTCTGTTTGTGCTATTAAAAATCATTTTTCTACTTTATTTGACAGCCAGTGTTGACTTTCTGAAACTGCTAAAAAATTGAAAGGTTTTCTTATTGCAACTATGTAAATACTGGGGGCATTACTGTATACACATGGTTTGCATAAGGAACCTCCCACAATCAAATATTCTGCTTATTGTTTTATTTCCCTGTAGTTATTGTGCATTCAGAACTTGCAGGGCATAATACATGAAGTTAATGTAAAAGGAGAGGAAACAGGGATAGAGAAGAGATCATGTATGAACCTTGACTCTGCCGTCTGACTCCTTCAGGTGCCTTAACTTAGAAATGAGGAGCAAAAATATTGCATAAAGAGAAAAAAGTGAGAATTTCATTGTAAGATATTAGTGGCTGAATTATTTCAAGATGATCTGCCACTGTAGGAAAGTTGAGGAGGTGAACAGCTGCAGGTATGAAGTACAAGCTACCTGCAGTAGCCTACCAAACCCTCCTGTCATGAACTAATGTTGGGTTGCATTGACTGCCAAAGGTCAAAACTATGATGGGCACTCTTACTGGCTAATAGGAATTTTCAGGAGGAAGAAAGGCATGGGCAAGCTTCCCTACTTTCAGGAAAGTCCAAACATTTGCTTGACAGAAAGGCCTATGATTCGGCTATAACAGGAAGGTTTGGGAGGCTGTTGTAGGTATGTGCAGGCAAGTTTAGATGCCTACGCTTCATACCTGCAGCGGTTTGCTCCCTTCCTACCAGTGAACTAACTCTCTTTACCTATATATATTTGTGGATAGTATTTATGGAGGCATCCAGTGTTCTTTGGGTGCTCTTGACATAGTCTATTACCATGAATGGTGTGAACAGGGATGTTGTAATTCTGTAAGCATTTCTCTAAAGTTTGTCTCTGTGAATGCAACTTTTGGCTGAGGAGCTATCAAGGTAGCTATAAATATGACGTCCTTCAATATTTATTTCTATGTTGTTTTTCCCCATTGCAACTTCTAAAACAGTAAGATCTAGGGGCAGATTTTCAAGCTTGGATGCCCAGGGAGATTTTTTGCAAGGTCTATTGGAACTAAATTGGAGCTAAGTACACTGCTCAAAAAAAAATTAAAGGAAAACTTTGAAAACACATTGAATCTCAATGGGTAAAAATATCATGCTGGCTATCATGCTGTAACCATTGTAAAGGCAACTATGCATGGCCAGAATCCAATGCCACTGACATCTCAGTTTACTTAGCCATGAGTGGCAACAAACATCACCCCTCCTGACAACCACTTCACTCTAATGCATTTCAGTTGGACTGTCTCATGCTCCTCACGGTTGAATATGTTGAGCTGTCAGTGAAGTCATCAGATTGTGGCATCTCTGTGTTCATTGTATGTAGGTAGAGTGTGGATGGACTCCTAAGATTGGTACCCGGCATCTGCAGTGAAGGGTACTTGAGAGGGTTAACATACAGTATATGTGAGAATGTGGTTGTAGCACTACCCCCTTAGGAGTCACTGACTTTTGGGTCCCCCTAAGCCATGCACAACCAGGCAACATGAATTTTCCACACTTTTTCACACTGGAGTCAAAGAATAGTCCTTGAGCTTGTTTTTGTGATTTTATTAAGGGTTTAGGAACTTGGTTGGAGTCTAGGGGTATATGGGATGCCCGAGGCACTGTAGAAACTGAGGACAAACTCTTTAGCAACTATGTACAAGAATGTGAATAGCAACAGTCTCTTTCCTCAAAGAGACCCATACACTCTTCCCCAGATGATTGCTCCTCTACACCTAGCTGCACTGAGGGTATTCCCTGGGCAAGGGGGTCCAGAAGCTGCCAAGTTAGCATAAGCAGTCCTAGATGAGAAGCTAGTTAAGTCTTGCACCTGCTGACTGCCCTCTCCCCTTATCTGGCCTGGGGAAGGGGGAGGGGTGGTAAGAGTACTCACACTTTCCTTTCCTGTCAGCTTAGTGGACTGTTGACTGCCTTCAGGCTTTTTGCTGGGCTGGCTCCTTCTCTGCTGCTCAGGATGTCCTCTGCAGGAGGTACGGTGGATATCATCTCTTCAAGCAAACTGCCTGTAGGTAGACCTCCTCCCTGGGGCCCCCTTCCAGGCTCTACACTCCAGCCTTCCTCAATGCATCTCCCACCTGACACTCCACTTGCTGCACAGGCTCTGCCACTTTTAAGAGTTGCCCTGGTCACCATGTCTCGCCTCCTGTCAGGGTCCCTTAAACTTACATATCTGGGCCTCCTCGACTCTCCTCTTCCAGAAAGTTCTCTAAGTTTCTGGAAGGGTGGGAGGGCTGCAGAAGTCCTGACCTGTTAGAGCCTCCTAGCCTGTCCTGAGGTGAGCTCGCTACCTCACTCCCAGGCTGACTCATCCCCAGGCTGCTACTCAGCCTCTATCTAAAAAAAACCTAACTAACCTGGAGAGGGTTACATGGTTATGATCAGTGAGGTAAAACTAAATAGAATTGAGTGATCTGCCAGATAGATATTTGGAGTATGCTTACTGCAATTTTATGGAAAAGAGATGGAGAAGATCATGAAGATAATCATTAACCCTTAGGAATTATGAATGAATGTGTTCAAAAGCAAAATAGATCATTATAGGGCACCAATCACAGTTATTTAGTTCATTGGTTAATCTCAGCTGAGTACAAAATTTACAGGGCTTCCTTTCTAGGCATAATTTACCAACACCAGGGTTCAACCCCAGTAATACTGATTTCCCGTGCAAACTGAATCATTCAATATATTGAACTTGTAAAGTGCTCCAAAATTACTCTTCAGCAGTTCACTTTTACTGTAAAAAATCAGACTGCTGTATTTGTTATGATTAAATTTATACTATTATTGATACTTTTTTTATAAATTTGTGTAAGGGCAATCATGCAATCTCAACAAAATATATCCATAATCCTATGTCCCTTGTTAATAGTAATAAATATAAGATTCTGACTGGCTGCCTCATTGAAGATGGAACACAAGGGCATAGGAATAGGAAGTGAACTTGTAGGTGGTCTTCTTAGGAGGCCTTTATCAATTCTATTCTTGAAGGCAGATCAATAATAATACAGAATGTATTCCTGAGCAGGATTTTATGGTTTGCTAGTAAAGTGGGCCTTAAAGTGTTATATGTTGTATATGCATTAAAGCATGCTTATTATGCTCACTGTGGAACCTAAGAGGTAATCCTCTGTGTTGTGCAAAAAGGCTATTTAATCCTGTCTTCTCTGATCCTCCCCTTCTTCCACAGTCCCCAAACCATCTGCTGATAGTATAGAGACTTAGGAGGCACTCCTGCACATGCACATGCTCAGTTTGGTGTGTATTGCTAGATATTTTTTTCTTTTCTTTTTTGAGGAGAGTACATGTGATTGGCACAGGGCCAATCAAAACTGCCCAGACAGTAAGGACAGTAAGAGTAGAATGAAGTCTCCTCCTACAAGCTTTAACCAGTGTTTGGCCAGACACTGACAGAAGTCTCAAGACTGCAATGTACTGCTGATGAGAAAAGATATTTAGCAGTTTATATTTACTAAAATAATTACATGTCCTTGTTCTGTGTACTGTGGGATACCAGATATAGTGAATGCAGGGTCCTGGGTTTAGTAACACTTTAACAGTCTGCTCATTACTAATTAGTGTTTCCTCCGTAGAACCATCTCTTCACTCCATCTTGTCCACTTTACATGATAAATCCAACAATTTTGTGTGATCAAATTTCTTTCTACATTTGAAGAGTGTATTAAAATATATATGTGTTAAAAGAATGTTATATTTGTACAGCCATCTGGAAAGAAAATATTATAAGAATGAAATAGCAACATTATCAGACTTTGGTTTTCAGACTGACACATATTCTAAGTAGAGATGTGAAATTATTATTACAATTATAATTTTTTCTAAACTATTGCCTTTTTGTTTTCTTTAGGGTAATTCTGGTACCCCTGGCGTACCTGGCCTAATGGGAAACTCTGGTAAACCTGTAAGATTGAATTTATTTTCCTGTAATAATTTTGCTGTTTAATTTTTCAAATGTAAAAACCAAACTTTAGTTTTAAATGGTTAAATTCCTTGTTAGGTTGTTTCACCTTCCTGTTGGGGACACTTCACCTTACTTCCTGACCCAGGGACAAAACAGAAAGTGAGAGAAAATCAATCCACCAGCCATGTCTCCATGTAGGAATATTTCCCCTCACTTCTTGTTTGGGTGACAGCTGTAAAATATTGAATTCCCATGAGGTGACATTGGTCACCAGGACAAATAGAGAGATGGGGGGCACAGACAGCAATGAAAAACACCACAACATTTCTAACTCTCCCCTTGTTTACCCAAAATATATGCTATATATACACACTTTATTTCTTTATTAGTGTATTAAAATGAAAGAATGCTTGTGAGAATACTGTATTCTGAGGTCTCTTGTGTGCTAATAGTATATCAAAGCAACCACTGAATTGTTGTGTTTTTGTGCTTTTGTTAAAAACAGGGTGATCAAGGACCACAAGGAGAAGTTGGCCCAAGAGGACCCATTGGACCTCCAGTAAGTGGATAAATTATTTTAAACATATATTTATTAATATTTTATTTCTCAAATTTGTATCACATTTTAAAGAACAACAAATTACAGAACTTCAGAATGAAGAAATTGAGAGATATGTACTATCTCTAATCTTCTACTGTGCATTAACCTATTCTATTGGCTGAAATGCCTACTGAAGTAAGAAAACAGTTATTATCTGGTTTCTTGTTATGCCTTGAATAAATCAACTCACATGAATTATTCAGCATTATTCTGTTGTAATAACAAAATCTTTATCTTGTGCATCCTATGTTCATACCACATAGTCTATTAAGTAAAATGACTTCTCAAGATGTAAAAAGTGATCAATAGGCTGCCCATAGATGGATTTTGAAACCAGCTTTGACTGCAGCACACACTCTGTGAATAGGTCACCTGTCATATGAAAGAAAAGAAGCAATCATTTATCAGCCATAGGGTTTTCCCTAGACATTGTAGATAATTTACTAAAGGAGTAAAACATACTCACATTGCAAAGCAAATTTAAACTTTGCAAGGAAATGTTTATTTACAGTTTAGAGAATGAAGTGAAGCTGTACTAACATCTATTCTTCAATCTTGTAAGAAGAAATTCTCTTTACAAAGTTAACATGCACTGCTCCAATCAGGGGCAGACTGACAGCTCATGGGGCCCCCGGGCAATAGGGGATCATGGGGCCCCTGTGTCCTTGCCCAAACTCAAAAAAGCCTATGAAAAGGGTACCAGGGGCATCTCATGGGGCCCCCTACTGACCCCGGGCCCTCGGGCAGTGCCCGAGTTTCCAAATGGTCAGTCCGCCCCTGGCTCCAATAGTAAATCAACTACATTGTGAGAACTAAAGCTTACAACAGCTGCACATGCTCAGTACTGCTAGATCATTAACCCCCATTATCTTATTTTAGACACAGCACAGGAGGGAGTTTAGTGTACATACCAACTTGCCCATGACAGCATTTACTGACAATATATTCTGTCTGTCCTTATCAACAATCTACCTCTGATGATAAACAGTAATTATTTCTATGCCTTTGTGTTTATACACATACTGATTAGTTATTATGAAATACAATTACAGTTAGTTTATACCTATTCTATATTTTAAATGTATTTTATAATTTACTTTGCACAGTTAGACAACTTTAAAGAATCTTTTTCCAAGAAAAGAACTTTGAACATACAGCAGTCCATTCATTAGATAAAGTTTCATGCTGCTGGCAAGCCTGTTATGTCTGGATTTATATTGAATAATTGTATGCAGTGTCCAGGCACATAGTAGTGTTAAGAGCTCACTACTTCATCCAGCTTGCTGCCCTGATTTCATTTGAAGGTGCCAAAATTGTTGATATTTTATTGTTGAGTAATCCAAAATGTCAACAGAACTCAAAAGTGAACATTATTCCTCCATCTACCATGAATTTCCACATAACCAGAGGATCCTTAATTTTCAGAACCTCAGCTATCTTAATAGCAGCTTATTTGCTGTTTAGTATAGGATGGTTGTTTCATGAGATGTGGGCCCAAAATAGACACTCTTTAAAAACACTAGCCTATTGCTTACTGGCAATGGGTTAATCTACAATTGTGTCCAACATACAGCAATTGACTTGAACTGCCTGCTTGCGGATGCACAAAACACCTGTGCATCCCAGTGCAAACAAACATGGTTATTGCATGGTTCTACACTATAGTATGCCTGTGTGAACAAGGACTTGGGTTCATCTGTTCATTAAAAAAAGACTGAAAGAGAGAAGAAATTCTGTACCCCAAATGAATAGTTTTTTTAATAGAGATTAATATGTTAAAAGAAGGATGGGATTTGGGAAGATGCGCTTTCTAATTGTATTCATTGTATTCATTATAACTATTTGGCAAGTAAGTTGCATTCTCATACCATATTTTGAGGGAAACAGTGGTGATCAGAACCTATCTTGAATTTTCATAGGAGAGTACATATTCCCCACCCCCTCCACAGCTCCTGTCTAATACTGAAGGGCCTGTTTGCTATATTTATATAGCAGGGGTTTTGCTTGTCTGCATTCCTCTTATCACGGAGGTAAACACGCCATATGCCTAATGTATTACTACACAAGGAAGGTAATCTTTGACTGGAGTAAATTAATCTATTTTCTAAAGAGGTTGCACAGCAGAAATTTTTACTCACTTTGCATTATAAATACAGTTTACTTTGAATACCCAGTCATTTGCAGGCAAATTTAAACAACATTAATTTCCTTGCATGGTTTAAGTGAACACAGCTTCGCCTCACTCATTAAGCTAATAAGTTAGATTGTTATTACTATTATTCAGAATGTGCATAGCACCCACAGTCCTTTACAAGCACTTTATGATATAAAGCGAGACAATATAGCTACAAGACAATAAAAAACAAGGTTGTTAAGAGGGTCCTGCACATAAGAGCTTACAATTTAATAGGGTGGTACAAAAGGTAATAACTGTGAGGGATCAGCTGATGGAAAAATTAAAAGTATAAAAAGTTCAGTCGTTGGAAGTGGAATAGGCTTCCCTGAAGAGATGAGTTTTCAGGAATCGCTTAAAGGTGGCCAGAGTAGGAGATAGCCGGACAGATTGAAGTAGACAGTTCCAGAGGATGAGAGAGACTCTGAAGAAGTCCTGGAGATGGGCATGGGAAGAGGAGACAAGCAGGAGGTTTTGAGAGGAGCGGATGGGGTGATTTGGGTGATATTTTGAGATAAGATTGGTGATGTAACTTGGGCAGAGTTTTCAATGGCTTTGTATGTTGTTGTTAGTATTTTGAATTTAATTTACTGGGCAATCAAAAGCCAGTGGAGGGATTGGCAGAGAGCGGTGGCAGACATTGAGCTGTTGGTTAGATAGATGAGTCTGGCAACAGCATTCATGACAGACTGAAGGGGGAATAGCTTGCATAGAGTTAGGCATATGGCAAGGGAGTTGCGATAGTCAAGGTGAGAGATAACAAGGGAGTGAATTGGTAGCTTGGTGGTTTCATTAGTTAAAAAGGGGCACGTTTTTGAGATCTTGCAGAGGTAAAGTATGCATTTGTTTGACAGTGATTGGATTTGGGGCTGAAAAGACAGTTCAGAGTCTAGTAGTATACCTAGCACCCTGGCTTGAGGGGAGTGACTGACAGCTGTATTAATGATCTTGATGGAAAAGTCAGGAATAAGGTCACAGGTGGGGCACATTACAAGTTCGGTTTTAGAAAGATTTATTTTGAGGAAACAGTGTGACATCCATACTGATATGTCAGTTAGTAACAGGGGCGGACTGACAACTCATGGGGCCCCCGGGCAATAGGAAATCATGGGGCCCCTGTATCCTAGCCCACACTCAAACCACACCCAAAAAAGCCTATGAATGGTACCAAGGGCATCTCATGGGGCTCCCTACTGACCCCAGGCCCTCGGGCAGTGCCCAAGTGCCCCTGGATAGTAAGTTAATAAGTTAGTTAATAGGTAAAAATTCACTAAGAGACATTCGCATATTCACTATTCAACTCCATATCTATGTTTGTGAATGAAACCTTTTACATATCTATATAGCAGTAAGGTGAGAGATGGGGGTGGGTCACTAGGCTGACTCATTCAATTGGGTGTGTAATTTTTGGCTAGAGCTATTGTGTGCTGTAAACAGGCTTCAGCAGGAGGTGGGGAGAAACCAGAGAAAAAAAAACTATTTAAAAATATTTTGAATCATCACTATAGTAAATAGATCAAATACATATATTAAACAACTATACATTCCCTAAATAATAAGAGCATCCCCCCTAAAGAAAGATGGACCATTGGATCAGATCATCAGCTAATGTGTGTATTGAAAATCACAAACAAAATAAAGAAAAAATCTACAAGCATATTTATATGTGCATGTAAAGTTTAAATATACATACCCTAATCCAGGGATATCATATAACATTTTAATGCATATGCCATTTGTGTATCATAAGGCACACATGCTGGTGTTTACTCATTACAGTGCTATTCCTATACCACCATCTGTTAGAAACATTCTGATTTATTTCAGCATTATGTCAAACCAAGTCATGGCCCCATGTTTGTTGCTGCTAAGCAAATTAAACTTTTCATAATGAGTTTGAAGTGTGGGTTCTTCTTGACCTAGAACAGCTGGACAACCCTTTGTAGGGCTAAATCTATCAAGAAGAGAATGCTGAACAGCCTTTATTAATAGTAATAATTAGGAAGGCAGGAGGCTTACAGGGAAATTATTATTTCCATGGGGTGCAGGTTTTGAATATTACATTTACATTAGAAAGTGACTTTCAATGTGACTTTGTTATCTTGCACAGAAATACTATGTGTGCAAGATATGTTTATAAACAGGGCCATCTTTGAGGAGGGGCAAAAGGGGCAGCTGCCCTGGGCCCCTAAGCAGCTGGCCCATACTTACCAGCTGTCCCAGTTTAAATTCCCTTGTCCCTTAAAGTCTTCATCCTACAAGGAGTCCTGATATCTCAGTGTGAAGTGCTGTCACTTATGCTTCCTGGCTCTGTCCTATTGCCATGTGCAGACTGTGTCAGCATTCACATGGAAATATCCAACATTCATATGTAAATAGCAGTAGCATTCTTATGGAAATAGTGGCCACAATATGGCATTCATATGTATATTATGCTCCCCTGAGGTTCTAGCCACCATCACCTCTGCTGAATGCTGCCCAGTGGGGAGGTAAACAGGAGCATGATTGAAAGTCCTGCCTGCAACTGTGGTCACAGTAAGCAAAGGTAAGCAAAGGGAGGGGGCAGACTGTGCACAGGTAGGCAGAAAAGAAATTTGGGGTACAAAGATCAGCGAGGACAAGGAGGGTAAGGAAGGTAGGAGCAAAAATGAGCAGAGGAGGCATGTAGAGTTAAGGTGTGGGGAATTGGAGTGGAAAGGATGGGGGAGGTTTGCAGAGGTTAGCAGGGGAATTTAGGATGCACAGGTGTACTGATAGGGTGGATAAATGTAGGGCAACCCATTCATTTCAATGGGCTGCTCTATGCACTAGAAATGCGGAGAAAAGTTCCCTGACCTTTTTTTAAAAATCACACCAAGCCCCACAGTGCCATAGCACTGTGAATTGTGGTGCATGTGAAAATGCGCACATCAGTAGATGCGTGAGGGTGTCATTAACAATTAATGGCACTGCTGTGTATCTCCTAACGGGCAGTAAGTTTCTGTGATGTCAGGAAAGTGATTTTGCATGCGTCCCTGACAAGCACAAATGTGAACATATGCTAAATGTCTCAATTACATTGGTGGTCAGTTTATATCTTCTCATTACATTGGGGCTTGGTGTAGAATCCTTTCATTCACACTAGTGGTCAGTGTGAATGTCCCCCTTACATTGGTGGTCACTATGAATGCTCCTATGGCATTCGTGGTCAGTGTAAATCCCCTTTACATTGGGGCCAATGTAGAAACTCCTCTTTATATTGGTAATAGGTAAAAATCCCAACTTGCATTTTTGGTCAGTGTTGAATCCTCCTTTACATTTGTGGTCCACGTAGAAGCCCCCTTAAATTGGTGGTCAGTGTAAATTTCCCTTTACATTGGTGGCCAGTGTAGAAATGTATTGGTTGTTGGTGTAAAATCCCCCATTACAGTGGTTGTCAGTGTAAATTCTTCATTAAATTGGTGGTCAGTGCAAATTCCCCAGTACATTGGTCATCAGTGTAAATCCCCCCTAACATTGGTAGTCAGTGTAGAAATGTCACCTCTCATCCCACACCAGCACTGTCACTCATTCCATCCCGCCAGCACTGCCATTGATCATACCCCCCCTCCTCCCCCCTCGAGCACTGTCACTGATTACAGGAGTCCTAGGATCCCTAGTTTCTGTCTTTTGATGGGTCCACTCACCTTCCCAGTCCATGGTGTGCAGGTAGTGAGATGATGTGCTTTAACCTCTAGCAACCAATCCGTGAGATCTAATAATGTCCTGTAACCTCTAGCAATCGATAAGTAAGTTGTAATGATGCAGCGTAACCAATAGCAACCAATCAGTGAGCAGTAATGATGTGCAGTAACCTCTAGCAATCAATCAGTGAACAGTAGTGAGTTGCTGTAATCTCTAGCAACCAATCAGTGAGTGGTAATAATGTGCATTAACCTCTAGCAATCAATCAGCATGCAGAAATCATGTGCTGTAACCTCTAGCAAGTAATCAGTGAGCTGTAGTGTGTGCTGTAACCTCTAGCAACTAATCAGTGAGCTGTAGTGTGTACTGTAACCTCTAGTAACCAGTCAGTGAGCAGAAATTATATTCTGTAATCTCCAGCAACCCTGCCTGATTGCAAGTGGAGAGCAAAATTGCATTGGAGGGGCCCAAGAAAATGTTTGCCCATGGTCCAATAAATATTAAAGACGGCCTTGTCTATAATATGTCAGTGCAATCAGCATTTTTCTGAATGACTCCTGAGGTAAAACAGTTACAGATTGTACTTTAAAAATGTGTACTTAGTTCAGTTATCCACATAAAACAAAGCTGACCTATTGGATATCACTCACATACGAAAAGCAGTGGTGTAAAATCATTGTGCTTAATTGCTAAACATAAAGCACATCAAGGATTTCTAACAATAAAATATAGCTCCCCTCATGTATAATTACAAACCTACATAGATTTGAGGTTTTTAAAACATTAGAACACAATTCAGTTATAAACATTATGTTTTTCACATTCACATATAGCTAAATGTATCTGGAAAACGAAAAACCAAAAAAACTACATATTCTGTTTATAATGGCACACACAAAACATCCTAACATGGTAGTTTATTAATTATAGATTTCAATCCAAACACATAATTAAGTATTTTAGCAAACAAAACAAATTTAAAATACATCTTAAAATTGCAGGGAAATGAATCAATAGATTTACAAAAACACTACAAACCTCATATGATTTTAATAAATAAAGCTAAATATTGACCTCCAGCTCACTAGCTACAGCATTACGATTGTCTCAGGCCCACTTACTTGCCAAATAATGTCCAAGGTACATTCTTCTCAGGGAGTAGTTATTTTTCTGGATGTTGAGAATGATGGGTGCCTGTCACTTTTAGGTTTTTGTAGATTTTATTGAATGGAGAAATTAGAAGGAAGGTGAGGGGGCACAGGACACCTGCAGGTTCTGCTCAAACCCAGTCCTTGGTCTTCAGCATGTCTTTTTACTTTCTGTGTCTAGGACCATAGATAGTTTTTCACCCGGGGTCTAGGGGGTTCAAGTTTAAATATAAGGTGTAAGCACACCACATAACTAGAATGCTTTCACAATGAAGTTGTATTCAGCATATAAGCACAATTTTATAATAGGTACGAATATCCAGGTATGTCATATCACATCAAGCATAATACAGCAAAGGTATTTGCTCCACTGTTAATTCCAATCTATAACCAAAAAGAATACATGAATATATATAGCTAAAGCTAGCACCACTTAATCATACAGCTGCTGATGAACAGAAATAAATACAGGAATTCAGTAGCAAAAATAGAAGGAGGAGAAAAGCAGAGCCAGACCCCGGTCAAAGAGGAGGAAGAAGAAACCAATGTTTTGGGGGTGTTGGTTGCCCAAGAACCTCCTGCCTGAGGATGGGGGTTTCATCCTTAGGCACCCAGAGTAAAATCATGAGGCGATGTGCACCACAGTAAAATGTGAGTGTGGAAAAATTCAGCTAACATTGAGAGGGGCTTAAAACTTGAGCTGACTCATTGTGCAAATGGTAATATATGGCACAGTCTTTGTACCTGCAAAATTATGCTTTAATTACTGTGCCACATATGGGAATATAACAGACACCTACAAACCTTAGTATAGCCATTGGTAAAAAAAAAGTAAACTCTTCCATTACATATGCTTTTCTGCACTCAATCTACCTTCAGGAGAAAATTCATTGACATAGTGACTACAGAGGAATCAGAAACTGTTTTACAATATAAAAAGTGCAGTGTTCAGGATAATATGTTATATTTAGAGAGGTAAGGGGCATGTCATATAAAGTGCAGTGATCAGTTAAGGTAACCTATAGGAATTATTCATTCTGTAATCATTTGTATGGCAGTTATATAATGCAATAGGTATAGAGCAGTGGTTTTAAGATAAGAGCCTAGTAATTATCTACCAATACCATCCATGTCTCAACAGTAGGGGGCTCATTTACTTCATTACAGTGCATTAACAAGTGTAATGTTGCACATTGATTTAAGGCAGCCCATTCAAAATATGCATTCTCATACTTCTATTGTATGAGTATAAACTTATTTTTGGCTGACCAATGCCTGCTACATATGTCTGTTGATCTGCCTTCCAATCATGTAATCATTAAATGACTGAAAGATAGATCAATAGACATACCTAGCAAGTGTGAGGCAGTTGACACATTGTCTGTGCCACTACTGTACTCTGTGCAATTGCTCTGCTGATACCGATGGGAGAGGAGACATTGGTGGCTACTGGCAGTCCAAAACCCAGCTTGTCTAACACTGCCCACTTCCTTATTCCCTGCAACACTGCCACACTACTCACCTCTGCATCTCCTGCAACCCTCTTTACTGCTTCACAATTTGCCATGCTCTTGAAAAACTGCTCTATTTTTTACAGCTCCTGCAACCTTCTTCTAACATTGCTCACTTCTGCATCATCTGCAACCCTTTTCCAGCACTGTTCACCCCTGCACCCCCATGCAACACTGTACTCTTCTGCACCTTTTGCCACCCTCTCTACATTGCTCACCTCTGTATCACCTGCAAACCTTTTCTAGAACTGTTCACCCCTGCAACCCCATGCAACACTGTTCTCTTCTGCAATCTTTGCCACCCTCTCCCAACATTACTCCCCTCTGTGCCCCCACCAAACCCTTTTCCAGCGCTGTTTACCTCTCCACCCCCTGCCATCTATCTCCATCATGGCTCTCCCTTGCTCTCCCCATTACCCTCTTCCAACACTGCTCACCTGTGAATCCCCTGCCACCTTCTTCTAACACTTATCTTCACAGTTCTCCCAGCAACTCTTTTCAATGTTTCTCACCTCTGCAATCCTATTCCAGCTCTGTTCACCTCTGCACTCCCCACAACCATCTTTTTTCTGCATTCTTTTTCATCTCCCAATACTCTGCCATCCTATTCCAACTCTGTTCATTGCCGCATCCCCTGTCATCCTCTCTAACACTGCTCACCTCTGTACCCTCTGCATCCCCGCCACCCACTTCCAACACTTCTCACCACTGAACTCCCTGCCACCCTCATGCAATGCTGCTGAATTCTGCAACCCTATTCCAGCACTATTTACCACTGCACCATCTACTATCTCCCTTTGTGTACCCTTTGCTTCCCTTTTTCTCACTTCTGAGCTCTCTGCAAACTCTCTTCCAACTATGCTCACATCCCCTTGCCACCCTCTTCCATCATTGCTCTGCTTTGCGTCTCCTGCCGCCCTTTTCCAAAGCTGCTCACCTTTGTACCCTCTACCACCCTCTTCCAACACTGCTTATTTCTGAACCTCCTGCCCCCCTCTTCCAGCTCTTCTCAGCTCTCCATCTTCTCACATCTTTTTTTTAACACTGCTCATCTCTGCACATCCTGCCTCCCCCTTTCCAACACTGCTCACATCAGCATCCCCTACCATGTGCTTTCAAAACTGCTCACCTCTGCACCTCCTGCCCCCATCTTCCAGCATTTCTCACATCTCCATCTTCTCACATCTTTTTTTAACACTGCTCACCTCTGCACATCATGCCTCCCCCTTTCCAAAACTGCTCATGTCTGCATCCCCTACCATGTGCTTTCAAAACTGCTCACCTCTGCACTTCCTGTCACCACTTCTAACAATGCAGAGGTACCAGGAGCAGGGGGAAGCGCTGAGGAAGAACCAAATGATGCGTTGATTGTCCACAGCTTCTCACAGCCTGTAGGTCCAGACTCAATAATTTCAGGAAAGGCAGAAATGCCCAGAAGTAATATGACTGGTGGGTGGGCAGGGACACAGCAGACTGCTTAGAGCAATATGAATGTACCTAGCTGCTGTGCCTGTGCCATGGATGAATGCTCTGGTTGGTCACAACTCAGGGGACAACTATAATCTGATTCCTTTAGGCCTAAAAGTAGGACTCTATGGCAGCCGGCATCTTCAAGGAGGCCTTCTAGAGGATTATGTTCTTGCAGCACTCCAGATTTCTAGGTCCTAATGCCTAAGAACATGAAGTTATTACAGTTTGCTTTCTCACATGACAAAAGCCAAGGGAGCACCAGCAGGCCCCCCAAGAATACTGATTGGCCAGTATTAAATATCATTAATACAGAATGATATCTGTAGCACAGCCTGCTTAAATATGCTCATGCAGCAAGGGGCTAAGATGACACACTCTATGCCTAGAGAAAACTAACAGACTCATAGCTAAGCTGACTAAAGCTCACTAGATTAAAAAAATACAAAAGAGAATTCGGAAATATACTACATGAGCAATAACAAATGCAGTTGACCTTCAAATATTGGCAGAATTTTTGGAGGAATCATTTCATGTTATTAGAAAATATATTACATTGTTTACATGTTAAGTTACTGGAAAAACAGCATTCATGCTGACCTAGAAAGTCCTATCCTGGTGTTTAGTGATTATTTTAGTAGAGACTAATGATTGAATGTGCTATTGGAGGCAGCATACTCTCTACTTTATATGTAGAACTACCTATAAACTGTACCAGGTTCCTAACAATAAAAAAGAGAGATTGTAGACCGAGTAGAAGGCCAGCTCCCCCTCATAACTGGCATAGTTAGGTTGCAAGAGTCTGCCCAAATGTAGACGGCCAAAGGCCAACTACTACAACTTTCTGTTTCACATGAACACAAGTACCGTGCCTACAGTTGAGCTTTGTTTACTCCAGGATAACCTGCGCAATCCACAGGATGTTTCACTTTCCTTGTACACAGAGACATGTTGCAGCTCCCAATAATCAGAGCTTCAAAAATACAATACCTTATACAATCCCTCCCAGGCCAGGTGTGGGATGTTCAACACTCCACACTTCCACAAAAGGTCACAGCATAGACACTGATTATTCCAGCCCTCTCTATACAGATTGACTCCATTAGGATGCTGGGCACCTTCACTACTTTGCCATATCACTCTCTCTTCATCCCAGCTTATACAGACATAGAATGTCCAGTCAGTTTCTGGTTGCATTTCAAGAACTTTACTTAATCAAATTTATTTGCAAACATCACAGTTTCTTTTTACACAGGTCTCCCAACAAAGTGGCTTGTACAAGGTTTCCAACACAACATAATGTTCCCTTATTTATGGATAGGGGTATCACCAATGGATAGGCATTCAAACAGAATCAATTTGCCCAAAATTGGTTCCCACTTACTATGGCACAGTAAGTCATAATGCCAATCCTAATGTAAGTGTTGCTCTCGTATAAACACTTGTGATGACTCCTAATCATCCCACTGACTGTTAAATGCTCCAAAATGCTGGTAAAATAGCTAACAGGCCTATGGCCCGATATTCAAAGGGCAGGACTTAATGGCCTAACACCCTATTACAAAATGTCTTCATGTTTCCTAAACTACAGTGAATCATCTGACTAAACAAAACCCTTGCAACCCCTTTACCTTAAAGTAGCTTCAAATGTCAAGTGAAACAAAATTGGGAAAAAATATATACTAGTTTGTAATTGGAGGCTTGGTGCTGCCCTCCCCTTTTCCGGCTCTTCTAGGCACTAGCCTGCAGGTGTCATTACAGCAAGCACAGTCTTGTCTGTTTTGTAGGTAAAAATAGATGGACCATAGATTATGGATGATAAATAGTATTATATTAATCTGATCAACTCACTATTTTAAGTAATATTTTCATAGATATGATTGCATTTATGCCCAGCCTGCATATTCTTGACGCATAGATTAATATCTCCAAAATCCAATGTGACCTGATACCTTGTATCCCAGTAATCAACCTGGGGGACATCTTGCTTGTTCCTTGATCCAAGTATACTTGTCAGTGTCAATAAGTCATCATCTAAAGGTTCTGGGTACATATAGAGCCCTTTCGTTAATTTGTTCATCTAATCCAAATAATAAGGTTCCTAATTGATTTCATAAATTGACATTTTGGACCTGCTCCACTACAGCATTCCTCGATTTCATTTCAAAGTAAGGTGTGATATACACAGCTGATATGGATAATTTCTCCTGCTACTGAAATCACAAAATATTTGCTCCACTATAAAAAAAAGGTAAACTAGTAAAAAGTAATGCCTCTATACAGTCATTGTCATTTTGAGCACAAAATAGGGCTCCTTTCACACAGGTCAGATGCAGTAATTCTCATCGGGGAATCTTTTCGCTGATCCCCTGCTGAGCTGAGCTGCGTAGAGCAGTCGGATGGCAGGTGTGTGTCCACACCGCTTATGCAGAGCAGACATTGACATAGCCTCTGTGCTGTATGGGAAGCCAGATATAAATGGACTGGCTGTTGACTGCCCTTCAATCTGGCCAGATGGAAGGGAACGGATCCCCTTCCATTTGTTTTTGGAATGTATCGGAAGTAGTCGGGTACAAATGGACATAAGTACATTTACATCTGACTGCCCATAGAGGAGAATGGAGAGCCCAATTGGATTCACTTGAAAAACAGACAGACGGACCCGATCAGACCGCTCATGGGAAAGGGGCCAAGCATTCTATTTTAAAATAGATTTGGATTGAAGTTTTGAATAAAAAAAGACATCCTACAGAGTTCTGCTGTCATTACACCTGCACACCATGTCAGCTGACTTTATAAGAGTACTATATAGCTGTGCAGCAATGAGAAATATACAAGAACAGGGCAACCCACCCACCTTTCCCCACTTCCTGTGCTG
The DNA here is from genome assembly GCF_062004578.1 of Staurois parvus. Taxonomy (NCBI): domain Eukaryota; kingdom Metazoa; phylum Chordata; class Amphibia; order Anura; family Ranidae; genus Staurois; species Staurois parvus. The sequence continues at coordinate 492,514 of NW_028318109.1, read as the reverse complement.
GGGACCCAAAGACCAATGAAGAACCAGCTCAGGTGAGGACTGCGCTTGATTCTTTATTAAAAGTAAGCAGCTACAGTATTTGTAAGTGCTGACTATTTTTCGTAGACAGGCTGAAGATCCTATTTAAGTAATTTCAAAAACTACAACTACTGGACTTTTTAAGAAAAAATTTGAAAAAGTCATATTTTAGTTATAGGTTTAGCCTCTTATCTAGGTTTTACCTTTATTAGTTTTTTAAAATTCCTAAACTTTAAATAAAATGGACACATGAAGTTTTAATCCCTGATCATCCTAAACGTGTTCCAAGTTCCACTATAACAAGCTATCATATATATTTTAGATGAGAAACCATTCTAACTGCTGCCAAACAGCATGTATTAAAAAAACATGAAGTTAGAAATCCACCTTTTGCTAGAATTGCTACATGGGCACAGTTCAATTGATTAAAATACATATACACAGTATGTAATATTCTAATTTCGAATAGTTAATTTGAATATGCTGTTTACATATTCCTCTGTGATTGATGTCTAATAATTATTGGTCATATGTTGTTCTGCTTTGTGCTCTTCCTGTTCCTCAAGTTACATAATCTGAACATGAATAGGAAGCTTATGGAGGTTAGAGAAGACAAACTTACTTGTTTATTTTCTCAGGATGTAATTTTATATCCTCCAGATATCTCTGTGATAAAAATATAAATTAAATTGGATTTTTAAAAAGGATGCACAACATTTATGTGTAGATTGAAGAAAGCGCTTTGCAGCAGTGAGATTAGTAAAATATTGATTCTGATTTGCACTTTTAACATTGCACTGGGCCTTATTTAATAAGTCTGAGAATGTCAATTAAATGCAGTTAAATTAACTTAAATGATCCAGTGCGGCACCAAATGTTCATTAATAAATAAGTACTGTTCAAAGCATACAAAGCTGGAGAACTGGCTGTAATTAATTACAGGCTAATGTAAATGGCATTGTACTGAAATTACTACATGCTCATTTTTTTTAGAACACAGCGCTAGATAGCCTTTTAGGTTTTTTGTGGTATATTGTATTGGAATTAATTTGGTGCATTATAGTTGACATGCTATTCAAATAATTTCAGTGTCAACATGCAGAGTTGTATATCAATTCTAAAATGTTTCATTCTTAATAATATATTATTTGCATGTATAAATATTTATAGCATATATCCTATAGTATATGACATTTTTTTTTAAAGGGTGACAGAGGAGAGGCAGGTCCCAGTGGCCCACCCGGACCACCTGGAAAACAAGTAAGTCACATTTTTAAATGCCTACCTACTTGATCAAATATTTACACTATGATATATTATATTCTTTTATCTCACCATGATCTATTATGCACATGCACACACACTCATGTATACTAACAATATATTATATACAAATCTTATAGAGAATCTTTTAGAGAATCTTTTTTCAGGAAGCAAATGTAGCTATAGACAGAAAAGCAAAAGATGTTCTATGTCTGGATCTAATGAGCATAGCTATGAATAGGCTCATTCATAGCAGAGGAGCTACTATTTACACAGCACAGCAGCAACAGAAGTGCATATACACAGTCCTTGTGTGAAAGAATGCACTGTTGGGAGGAATGTAAATCATGGGTTGGGGTGGGGGGCTGGAGTTTATCTCACAAGGGAAACACAGAATAAATATTTCAGTCTGCTTTATTTTTGATTTGCTTTATTTAAAGTAATTCAATTTACATCTCATCTATAATACTAAAATCTGTGCAGTTAAATTGTATGTACTGTTTTCAGAATCCCAATATGTGATTTTTTTTTAAGGGTCCTCGAGGAGATCCTGGATTCTTAGGCTTGCCAGGACCCCCAGGTCTTCCTGGACTTAAAGGTGACAGGGTGAGTGCTACACAGAGTCCCAAAGTTGGAACTGCAAAATAAAGTTTGAGGCAGCATGTTGTATTAATAATAGTGATCTATAAAATATATGTATAAATATTGACACAACATGTCAATTAATACCTGTATATTTAAAGGATCAGTCTAAAACTAAGTAAAAAAAAGTACCTGGGCACAATAGACAACCTTCTGGTATCATATTTGTCTGATTGACTCATCTGGAGATACCTTCCCACTGGCCGCTTCTCTTCTTCTGCAGTAAAAGCAGTCCTACTCCTGATTCATTCTTACGTTTGTTAAATATGTTTGAAAGTATGTGAAATGAATTCATTTATGCATTTCACATACCTGAATGGCCATACTAGGTGACCTTAGAAACTCAGGTAACAAGAACTCACCAGAAGTGTCCCTGGCATAAAAAGGGAGGGTGACCTAATCAAAACTAGAAGTTTTGGATGGATTCATTTTTATTTTTTAACAGTATGCACTATCCTGTGTAGTAGATGTTAATTGTAAATTGTATCTTTTTTTTTTCTATGACAGCATTGCGGTACAATTCTGACATTTGACTTTATTTAAAAATAGCTTATTCCTGCTGGCTAGACAGCAGGTAGCAGTGAGGACATGTAATTAAGAAAATTAGAAGCAGCACTTTTTGGCCACAAATGCATAATTGAGATAGACCTGGAACATTGTCAAATTATGCAGAGATAATGATAACAGTGAGCATAACAACACCATTTCTTCCAGCTATGAAGCACATAAAGAAAATGTAGCAAAAGACACTTGCAAGGTCCCGTTCTGATTCCTAATCCTAATGAATAATTTTGTATGAAGAAGATGATATTTGAACTTAATTGTATCCTAGTGGTAAATTGTTTAACTCCTGTGAATGTGAGCATTGTTATTTTATTGATTCAATGAGAACTACAGTGGAAGAAATTAATATAGTTGTATACCCTTTTTACAAATACAGGAGCTTATTTTTTCAGTAGCTTCCATGATTATATAAAACATAAGGACACAAATGAAAAGCATTTGTAAAAGTCTTGGAACTGTAAAATTACTTGTAATATCCCTTCTTTTCTAAAATGAGAACTGCATCCCATTTCAGTTAAAAAAAATAGCTTTTATTTAAATGAGATTTTAATAGCTCACACATTGGGGTGATTTGCTAAAATAGTTGAGAATCTTCACACAATAAATTGTTTGAATATTTACTTTAATTATTTAAAGGATATGTTCACCTTTAGTAACATGTTGCACCTGTATATAGGGTGTAACATGATACTAATGTAGCAGCACCACTCACCCCCCCCAAGTCCCCCACTGTGACAGCAAGCAGGGGATCCTCTCCTTGCATCTGCTATCACAATTTAAAAACAGTGTGGCTGTGCTGGGCTCTTCCCACACTGCTGCATCATTCATTCACACAGATCTGTGAATGAATGAACTACAAGTCCTTTCTGATACTGCGGCAGATGGTTTGTAGTTCTCAATGAACTGCAAGGGCGCTAATGAGCACCCTTGTAGTTCATTACTATTCCTGCACTGTCTCCCCATCCAGGAGGTACAAGCAGACAACTCTACTAAGTGTCTGCAGGAACCTGACATTGCACACTTGATCTACTGACTGCAGGTGCAATGCTTTTCAGGCTACTAAGAAAAATCCTAACAAATGTCCCTAACAAAAAAAAAAATAATAAATGCACATTTTTTTACCTGCAAAAAAATTTTCATTTGCTATTCTTTTTTGTTTTAGGTTAACATAGCTTTTAATGTGAAAAACAAATTGCTGTTGACTTTAAATATGCAATCATGTGCTGATAAATAATTAAACACAAAGGGGTTGATTTACTAAAACTGAAGAGTGCAAAATCTGGTGCAGCTGTGCATGGCAGCCAATCAGCTTCTAACTTCAGCTTGTTTAATTAAGCTTTGACAAAAAACCTGGAAGCTGATTGGCTTCTATGTAGAGCTGCACCATATTTTGCACACTCCAGTTTTAGTAAATCAACCCAGAAGCTGCTTATAAAATAAGGAGTTATCAGTGTCACTTGACCTATAGAAGGTTTTACCCCCTTCATGCCCAGGCCATTTTTTGCCATTTAGCACTGTGCTACTTTAACTAGCAATTGTGCGGTCATGACACACTGTATGCAAATGAAATTTATATAATTTGTTTCACACAAATAGAGCTTTCTTTTGGTGGAATTAGGTCACCACTGGGGTTTTTTTTATTTTTTTGCTATATAAATGGAAAAAGAGTGAACATTTTGAAAAAAACAATATTTTCTACCTTCTGTTATAAAACATATCCAATAAAATCATTCCATCAAAAACTATATTTTCTACTTTCTGTTATAAAACATACCCAATAAAATCATCCAATCATTCAAAAATGTCTTAAGAAATTTTTGCCAAAATGTATTCTGCTACATGTCTTTGGTAAAAATCCCAATAAGTATATATTATTTGGTTTGTGTGAAAGGTATAGTACCGCAGAACAGTACATACAGCATTTGAAAATTGATCAGTTCTGATGTACTGATGGCCTATCTCAGTTCTTGAGGCCCTTAAAGTGTCAAGACTGTACAAATACCCCCAAAATGACTCTTTTTTGAAAAGTAGGCTGAGAGATTTAGTAAGAGGTAAGGCAAGTTTTTTTTTTTCTTTATATACTGTCCCTAGTGCAGTACAGTGTCATCATATGAGTGGTGTGGTGATCAGGAATACTGACTGGTGACAGTATGTTAAAAAAATAAAAATTTAATTTTTAAACATTTAAAAACATTTTTTTTACTATATTTACATACTTTCATCAGAGTAGTTCAGCTATGTTTTGAACTGCAGTGAATGGGTTATATTCATAAAAGCTGTGAATACTGTTGTGTGCTGTGATTGGCCCACATCTATCACATGGTACAGGGTGCTGTGATTGGCCCAGATACCATGTGATAGCTGTGGGACAATCACATCATCACAATAATAAGCACAGTTGTTATGAAAGAAACCCATTCATAACAGTTGTATTTACATTGTGATCATGTGATCGCAAAGCGATCACGTCATACCCCAGGTGCTGAAAGTGAGTGGGTACCCGGAGGACCAATCTGCTGTGTCCGGTGGACACAGTAGTTGTGGAAGCACCACGTAGCATGCCCAGTAGGTGGCGACGTACATGTACGTGATCCAGCCTGCCCATGCTGCCCACGTACAATAAATGTACTGTGGGTGGGCAGGAACTAGTTAAAGTGAATATTTGGACAAGAAGATTTTTAACTCCTTTAGTAAATCAGCCTAAAGTAATGCCTAAAGCCTTTAGTAATGTGCCTAAAGTATTTTTTATTTATTTTTCCATTTTGGGTAGAGTTACGCAGGCCATATACTAAGTTAAATTTGACTGGTTCAGCAGGGAGCAGCTGAATTTCAATCAGTGCGTGGTTGTCACCTCCATGTTTGTGTGAATTGTGGAATCTGACATGTTTTTTCCTAACAGTGTATGGCCAATTTAAAGGATAAGTTCACCACTTAACAAAAAATAACAAATGCACATTTTTTTTCAGGTAAAAAATGTGCATTTATTTTTTGTTTCTGGAGCCTGGTGCATACCTGTCAGTGTATCTGTGTGCCCATACATCATAGCAAGCCCTTTGGGTCTGGTATGGATTTTTAGGGGAACCCCCCATGCCAAAATGTAAAAAAAAATGGCGCGGGGTCCCCCCCAAAATCCATACCAGATCCTTATCTGAGCAATCAGACCGGTAGGTCAGGAAAGGGGGGGAGGAGTGAGCGTCCCTCCTGAACCATACCAGGCCATATGCCCTCAACTTGGGGAGGGGGGGTGCTTTGGAGCAGCTTGTCCCCATGTGGCCGGTGGTTGTGGGGGTCTGCGGGTGGGGGGGGCTTATCGGAATCTGGAATCCCCTTTAACAAGGGGGCCCCCAGATCATGGCCCCCCCATGTGAATGAGTATTCCGTACATGGTAAAAAAAAAGTGTAGTGTGAAAAAAGACAGGAGACAGTCTTTGACAAGTCCTTTATTAAAAATAACAATAAAAAAAGTCCCCCAAGGTAGATCCAGTGTCAATCACGATGCCTGCCATCACCGCACACCCGAAAAAAGGAAAAAAAAATCCACTCTGCTCTCAACACTGGCTCCCGCAATCTGACATTTGCTCTGTGATGACAGTTCTTAAATAGGGTAATGACATCTACACACGATAACAGGGGAATTCAGAGTTACCACCAATGCAATGGGGCCTTCACCCTCACCAGATACCAATGTAATAAGGGTATTCACAATGCCCACCAATATAATGGAAGTGGAAAGCAGAAGGGTGAACCTGCAATGATCCCTCCTCTGCCACATGGGTAGATTAGTATGTCTACTACAGAACAACCTTTACTGAGTTTCACTGGACCCCACTTTAGATGAGTGTTCAGTTATCAGAACTTGGAACTCCATAAATCATTTGTAGGACCAATGGTTTCCAATCAATGTGCTACAACCTTGGGCTTGCAAGTCAATTTTTAATTTTGTAATTTGTTGTAGAGAGTTTAACATATATCTAAATCCAAAAATTCAATATATGACAGCTTTTCAGTCCTTAGATGTGGTGTTTTCATTAGCTTAATTTTTCAGGCTTTTTTTGTTTGTATTTTCACCTAGTGTTCCTGACAGTAACACAGTCCTTTTCTAGCATGACAACACTCCCTCTCTATACTGTATCTATGGAAGATTAGTGCTGTCACCCTAGACTGTTCTCCTAGTTTAGATTACAAACACCTCCCCATCTCCTTATCTCAATTGTCTCAATTACATAGAGGGATATTACTTTGCAGTTTACATAAGATAGCTGTGACAAATGATAATGTTCAAGATTTCAGTTCAGTCCTCAGGAGGTTAAAAGGACACAAACCTTTTGATAGGAACAACAGGTGTTTTTCCATATTTTCCAAAAATATACTTTTCCTTAAAAATCTTTTTAATCCAGCCACCACATCCGAATACTAGTAAACTGCAATATATTACATTTTTGTTCTTGGGTTCAGCTATGTATGAGGCTCACTTCATTACATTAATTAAAACAATATGCTGAAATTGACATTTTTTAGCATGCTGCTGTATAGTAAATCATTTTTCACGTTACCATTTGATTTGGTACAGCAATTACAACAATCAAAACTCAGCGGGTAGATTTTGTTTCCAGAGATGCCAAAGGTAAAATTAGGTAAAAGTTAGCGAGATGTGGATTTTGGGTATACCCTGCTAAGAAGCTAATTGAGAAGCTCTTTGATGAAAAATTAGGCTTAACTTGCACGGGCAACTCTAATGTTTCATTTTCCAAATAATTTGCAACTAGCCTGTGTGTTTTTAAAGTGATTCTAAAGGTTGTAATAAAATAACAAAAAACATGTTATACTTAATTTCTCTGTGTAATGGTTTTGCACAGAGCAGCCCAGACCCTCTTTTTTTTGGGATCCCTGCTTGTGGTCCTGGCTCCTTTCCCCTGCCGAGTGCCCCCAATAGTTATCCTCTTGCTATAGGGGCACTCGAGCAGGCTCACTTCTGAGCTGCAGTCCTGTGAATGGGCATTGGCCAGTCACACAGAGAGCATAGCTCGGCCCCTCCCCCACTCTTTCCTCATTGGCTCACTGGCTGTGATTGACAGCAGTGGGAGTCAATGGCTGCCACTGCTGTAGAAGCCACGGTTCTCATGCACATTGCTGGGTCAAGCTGAGGGGGAGCTGCACCAAGAAGGTTTTTACCTTAATGCATAGAATGTATAAGGTAAAAAATCATCTGCCTTTAGAACCACGTTAATGCCATATAATTAGTTAGTTTAAATGCAGTTAAATGCAGTAAATCCTGGCATAACTGCAACATTGTTTTACAGTTATGCAAAGCCATCCCATTAACTTACGGAGAAAGTTAGAATGCGTTTGTAAATAAAGTAAAAAGGTACCCACAGAGTTGCCAGTTGCCACAGGTCAAGATGAGCTAAGGATAATGTGCTAGATATGGATTCTCTATCAATAGAAGTAAAGTCCTTAGTAGAGCCAAGCAACTTCAGCAGCTCTCCAGAAAATGGGGGGGGGGGTCCCTGAAAAATAGACAAAACCAAATTGAGTAGTCTATATTCATTTGCACCAAAAAGAGTGCCAAATGATGCTAGAGTTCAAAAATAAACATTTAAAAAACTTCAAATGAAATGTTTAGCTAATATTAGCTAAACATTTTTGTTGTTTTTTTGAATATTTTATTTATATTTATTGTGCCTGGGTACCTATTTAAATAATTTAAGATTTTATATGTTTTTACATCCGTTCTGTAGACCTAAGGTAAGGGGAGAACTATAGGCCCCTGAAATGTGTTGGATATTTGCTGTCCTTTCCATGGTCATTTAATGAACCAATAAATCATGTTGGACTTCTTGCTTTGTTTAGAACTCTTTCTTGTGCAATTGCAATAGGCAATAACCTCCTACTCCTTCCCCAGTTCTTGCAAGTACGCTACATATTATTTTCTATGGCACACTGCAAAGCACAACTTATAGGGATCTTATATTATTTCCCATATATGTACCTTTTCTTGTGAAGCTCTTAATTATGATATTAGGCAGAAACAGGAGGCAGAGAAATACATTATGCCAGTGGATAGTAGAATGATGGAAAGTAACTCTGATACAGATGCTGGAGTTGTATATAGCCTTGTATTAAAGGACTGCAGGGCAGCCCTACTCAATACAATGGTTCATGGAGTAAATGCCAGGATAAATGTGAATACTGATTAGCTAAAATAACAAATAATAATTATAGTGCAGTGCTTCTTATCAAAAAATATATAAAAATGCAAATAGATAGTTGTACATTAGCTTATGTGAAAACATATACTTCCTCTTAATGTGAAATAAATAAATAACAATTTAAAAAAAAGTATGCTTTCTTATACGTGAAAAAATGAACAATATCATGATCACCACATCTGTGAATAATTCAGCATCTATCAAAAATAGTAAACAATCATTACCAAATAGTGAATTTCAATTGTGCAAACACACATAACAATAACAGTCCTCAAATGACAGTCTTATAATCCACAATATTTGTGCATGTGGCAGAAAATCCAATTTTCCTGAAAGTGCTTCAGTGATCCTATACCTGAGGTTCCTCAGGTAGCTTTGAGGAAGTCCAATCAGGACACAAAATACCAGGTGGACATGGCCTTATGACATCACCATACTAGGCGAGGAAATGGCAGGGTACACAGTGATCGGTGTCTGGTAACAATACAGTTATTACATACTGTATATACTTTGATGCTGGTTCCTGTTTTTAACTATGAGAGTGCTTTGATTTTTATTGATTATAAAGAATGTACACAGTGAGCACTGTGAAGTCTCTTTGTATCTCTCTATGAGCAAAATGATGTTCCTGTAAGGAGTTGACTGCCGAAGAGGAGATCTGTGAGTATATACTTGATGGGGCTTGAGCTTATGTTGGTTTTGACTTCTTAATACCACTGAGGTCCATATAAATAAGTGAGGGCACATGTGAAGAGCACTGTGGTGTAAGAGACTGGTGTACTGTCAGTGTGTTGCTACTGGCACTGGAGAAAAATTGGATTTTCTGGCACATGCACAAACATTGTGGATTAAGACTGTCATTTGGGGACTGTTTTTGTTATGTATATTATGTGTTTATGCACAATTTAGATTCACTATTTGGTAGTGATTATTAATTATTTATGACACATTGATTATATATACAATCATTGGAGCGATTTCATGTTTCTTGGGATAGATACTGAATTATTGACGGATATTAATAATCATTGTGATATTGCTCATTTATTCCATGTATAAGGAAGCATGTGTGTTTTATTTAATTTTATAGTTCTTTCACGTTTAGAGGAATATGTTTTCACATACAAAGTATACAGTTATCTATTTTTGTTATGTATATTTTTTGATAAGGACTATTGTTTTTTTTTTATTTTGTTGTATAGTTGTGTGCATACTGCTTTTTTTCTTCATTAGTTTGTCTGTGTTATATTTCACAATGAGTTGCTTATGCTATACTTTACACACATCTTTCATTTTCCTAATAATCTGTGTGATCCTTTGATCTGTTACAGACAGATGTCTGAGTGTTCACTTTTGTGAACAATGAATGGTATTACTAAGTGCTCTGTGCTCCATGTGTCTTTTTTTATATATTTATTTTTTTTGAGTCCATATACTGAAGGTTCACTCTTACTGAGTACACTATGCTAATGTTTACATATAAAGGAAAAGACCAAACATAGCTTAATGTCCATCCTTTGTTGGTGCAAAACATCTGCACAGCACATGTACCAGAATTGCTAGGTTAGACATAAAGGAAAATGTTGGTTCTGAGTGGAAAACGATAAAAGCTGTTAATAGAATATTGTGTATTTTTTGTAATATTATGCAATATGCATATTATTTATGTAATTCTTTGCAAGAACATGGTCTTGTGACAAAGAATTTGAGGTATTTAAATGTTTTATTTATAAATGGCTTCTTTTTAAGTAACATTTTTTCTATTATTGATTTTTGACTGAGGATCACAAAGGAGAGAAGACAAATCAATATCTTTGCTACCCCTTAGCAATATTAGATAACATACAATTATCATTAATCTCAAAATTGCTCCTAGATATGGAAAAGGCACCGACCTGAAATTAGACTCATACGAGTTGATTTACTAAAGTGGAATATGCTGTTTACTTTGTAAGGAAATGTTCAAGTTGCAAGGGTATTTCCCCTTAGCTTAGTGAATGTGGTGTAAATGCACTTTGCAAAGAATACTCAATCACATGCAAGTAAAAAAACCCCCAGTATTTTTACATCATCCTATCATTACATGACGTGATGATAGAAGTCAGCAGAGCTTTAGCTTATTCACAAAGCTAAGCAAAAAATTATCTTGGAAAATGCAAATTCCCTTGCACTGTGAGCAGCCTATTTGCCTTTAGTAAATCCATCCCATATTGTTTCCCTTTCGCTGTCTTCTGCTAAATGGCCTTTATCATGCACACACCTTATCACGTACCTGGTGATGGAGGCCAATGGAGAGAGGGCTTCCCTTGCGGCTAAGTTCCGGACTCCCCTGAGAGTGGGACAGCGGGAGTCTGGCCCAAAGTTGCACAGGTTGCCTGTAGGAGTGCTGGTTGGTGGTCCACTCAGAAGCACAGCTGGTGCACGGAGATAGGTCTGCAGACAGGAGGCTCCTGTGCGCGATATGTAAGCCCTTCCGGAATTTGGATGTTTACTGGATAGTTGGTTCAAGCCAAGGTCAGGTACCAAGTGGAAGTCAGAGTGGACGTAGTCAGATGGGAAAGCCGAGGTCATTCACAGAGGAGCGAGAGACAGTATCCGTAAGTCAAGCCGAGGTCAGATCAGGGGTAAATCAGAGTAGACAGGTCCAGGAGCAAGCCGAGTCGGTAACAAGAAATCACAAGTCAGAATCACAGGAAACAGCAAACAGGAACCAGGAACAGGGCACGGGGAGCTAGAGACCATCCAGCAACCAGAGGAAGTGATGAGTCTCCTTATAGAGGCTGTCTGGCAGCAGACTGAGGCTGATATGTACCTCTGCGGCCATGTAGAGTACTGGCAGAAATGCCAGATCTTCCAGAACTTCTGCCGTGGACAGGACCCTGACACACCTCTTATGTTGCAGGAGGCTGTTTAACATTTTTCTTCCCCCACAGTGCAGTTCACTTATCACTGTGTGGATGAGAAGTGAACTGCATATCGCCTCCTTGTGACTGAGTGTGGCAACCATCAGTCAGGAGTCGGTATTGTGCAGTTCATGTCCTATCGAGAGAGGGGCATGCTAACATAGTAAGCTGCACTATTGACACAGACAGGTTCTGTACATTCTTCCATTGTGAAAGTGATGTCGTGACAGTCTGTACTTACTTTTACCATACATCAGTTGGAATACATTAATTCTGTTTTGGAAAACAGAGATATGGGACTCAATACTGCATTTCATCAATCAGTTCTCTATGAACAGTATCAGACAGTTTATTGCCAAACATTTGAACTCAGATATTGACAGTAAGAAAGTGGCTTTGGTGTCCCTCAGTGATAAGCTGAACAGGTCTGGGTTTGGTTCTGCAGGAGATCACCGAATTTCAAAAACGTTCGGATTCTGAACCCGATCCCTACTGAAATTAATGTGAGCTGAATAAGTCAAATTAAAAATGCCTGTTTTCTGGGCTAATGTGCAAGGAGTGTCGAAAAATAGGATAGGGGAAGAAGAGGGGTGGGCTCAGCACTGAGGAACATGTATCAATGCAAAAAATAAAAACAGTAAAACTTTTTTTGCAAGTGAAGCAGTGATTTTTTTTAGCACTGACATTTACAAAGGAAAAAAGTTTTAAACTTTCTGTCGAATGTTTTTGACAACTGTCATTGCCATTTTTTTAGTCTTCTTTGTATTTTGGGGACCTTTGGAGGCGTTTGTGTGCTTTTTTTTGTGAGGCTTCCCTAAAAATCCATCCAGATCCTTATTCCAAACATACAAACTGTCTGGCCAGGAAAGGGGGTTTGAGTGTGCTCCTCACACCCAAACCATACCAGGCCACAGCATGGGAGTGCCTTGCAGGGGCTGACACCCCCAGGAAAAGCACCTTGCCCCCCTTCCCCACAACTCTTGGCTGGTGGGTATGAGGGTCTGTAAGTGGTGGGGCTTATTGGAATCTGGAAGCCCCCTTTAATTAGATACTGGCTTCCCCCCTACATGAACGAGTATGGGATATATAGTATTCATATTCATTCACAAAAAAAAGTTGCAGCCTAGAAATAAAAACAGCCAAATGTTTAGCAAGTCCTCTACTAAAAAAAATCCCCCCAAAAAGTTCCTTCATAAATCCACTGTTACTCACAACATCCATCAATGCAGAGTTATGTTAATCATGATGCCAGATCTGAACTGAAAAGAAAAACCACCACCACCGAAACACACCTTGTTTGATCACTTGTCACCCACTGAATGTAAAGTCCGGCGGATGACAGCTGTTAAAGTATATACAAGAGGATATGGGTCTCTTGACCATGCAATTGACCATATATGGACATGACAGGGTTACATGTATATAGGGTGGAATTAAATATCTAACTTTGAAACCAAGTATCCTGAAGGTGTCAAGGTATCATCCCAAAATGTACTACAAACAAGATACTCCATATTGCTAAAAGTATTAGGACACCCCTCCAAATCATTGGATTCAGATGTTCTAATCACCCCCATGGCCACAGGTGTATAAAATCAAGCACCTAGGCATCCAGAATGTTTCTACAAACATTTGTTAAAAAATGGGTTGCTCTCAGGAGCTCAGTGCATTCAAGTGTGGTACCGTGATAAGCAGCCACCTGTCCATCCGTGAAATTTCCTTGCTACTAAATATTCCACAGTCAACTGTTAGTGGTATTATACCAAAGTGGAAGCAACTGGTACAACAGCAACTTAGCCACAAAGTGGTAGGCCATGTAAAATGACAGAGCAGGGTCAGCACATGCTGAAGCGCACAATGCCTTTTCCAACATGACTGTGCACATGAGTGAGTTTGGGGTGGAGAAACTTGACTGGCCTGCACAGAGTCCTGACCTCAACCCGAGAGAACATCTTTGGGATGAATTAGAGAGAAGACTGCGAGCCAGGCCTTTTTGTTCGACATCAGTGCCTGACTTCACTTCGCTTCTTGAAGAATGGTCAAACATTCCCATAGACACACTACTAAATCTTGTGGACAGCCTTCCCAGACAAGTTGAAGCTGTTATAGCTGCAAAGGGCAGGCCAACTCAATATTGAACCCTACAGACTAAGACTGGGATGCCATTAAAGTTCATGTGCTTGTAAAAGCAAGCGCCCCAATACTTTTTGGCAATATAGTGTATATAAAAAAATAAGGATTTTCAATATAACTTTCAGGAGACCAAAAACACAAATATATGCATAAAAATACAATTGTTTATTTATGCAATGCTAAAAGTTTTAAATCAAGGAACAAAACAAAGTAAAATGAACATATTGTTGAACTGTCAATGTGTTTTGAGAGAGCTGCTTCATCAAAACAGAGGCCCAAAAAGGTTAACATGCAATTCTACAAGTAGAGCAAACAATCATAAGGATGAAGAAATCACATCTCACAAGAATGTAACGTAAGATATTCAGCTATCACAAAATATAAGACAATACTAATACAGAACAAAATCTGAAAGAAAATAAAAATCTGTCTATACTGCTCAAAAAAAAATAATTATGTATGGCCATATATGGCCTTTGATGTCACTGAGATCCAGCACTATTGTTTACATGGCTGGACATTCCTAGCTGAGACCGAACCATGAACTCATCCTTAGTGTCTGCCATGATCACAATATTTCTTGGCACCTATGCATTGGGGGATTCCAAAGTTGAAAGGACACTGAGTTGAGACAGGTAAATTTTGTTATATAATTATATTCAGAGATTATAATAGAACAACAAAACACTCACATGTAGTAGAAGAAAATAGTAACACTAGGTGCAAGAGAAAGGTTCTGAATAATTGGTAACATTTCCTGTTATGTTCCTTAGCAAATGTATCTACTTAATTCTTACACACATACAAAGTAATTCTACTGAGGACTACCTCATTTGTGGAACAACTCCATCATCACTGACTTCTAAAAGTTCAATGTATGCTGAAGGGTTGGAGATGAGTGTTTAGTGATTCAGTTTTGGGAATCTGAATATTTTTTTGCTAGGAACAGAAAAGTCTTGCAAGTATGAGATATGAAAGTACTCATTTAAGCTTTTTTTTTCAGCCCGCTGGCAGAACAAAAAAAAAAAACTGAACCAAGTATGGCCAGCTTTAGTTGTACTTCACACTATAAAATTTTCAGATAAATTTAATTAAGTAATTTGCATAATTATCATAATTACAGTATATTGCCTATAGTTACCTGAAGAGCGGATTATGCATAAAATAGAGTTACTTTGGTTAATTAATTCCCTCCTACATTCCTTAGTTTATCAGATGGAATGCTTGTATTTTATGGTCACAGTACGGTGCTTTGTGGAAATCCAGCAATGTTATCCTTCTTTACAACTCTACAGTACTTGTATAATGAGTTGATGAAAGATGGGATCAAACATAGAGTCACTAACAGACATGGTTAGCATTTGTAACAGTACACAGAAACTGCACTGCCTATTACATATGAAATAATGCACCCCTGACTGGGAAATATAGCAACATTACACCACAAGGAACAGTTTTGAGACAATGCAAATCAGACTTTGGTGCCAGATATGGGCAGCACAGTGGCTAAGTGGTTAGCACTTCCGCCTTGCAGTACTAGGGTCATTGGTTTGAATCCCAACCATGGCACCACCTGCCTGGAGTTTGCATGTTCTCCATGTGTGTCTGCGTGGGTTTCCTCCCACACTCCAAAGACATGCTGGTAGGTTCATTGGCTCCTGTCTAAATTGGCCCTAGTATATGTATGTATGAATGTGAATTAGGGACCTTAGATTGTACACCCCTTGAGGGTTAGGGACTGATGTGAATGTACAATATATATGTAAAGCGCTGTGTAAATTGATGGCGCTATACAAGTACCTGAAATAAATGAATAATAAATAGATGCTCAGCTTAAAAAAAATCAGCTAATACTTTTTTTTACAAATCATATAGTACCAGAGAGACTTATGTTTTAATAACATTCCTCTGTGGATACTTTATTTCTTATAGCACACCTAAAATAGACTGCAATCTTTTTAACACACATCACCATTTTTGCTGAAAGCATTTATGGTGTATATGAATTAACTTTACATTTGTAAAGTGTGAAATGTAAAGAACAGGAGTAGCTGCATACTGTTTTCCCCTTGTGCCCTTGCATTCATTTAGATAATTGATGTCCACATTGCTGCCATTGGGTTATGTGTGGTCCTTTTATCTTTTTACAGGAGTTCAGGGGATGAGTCATATATAGGAGAAAATATGGCAATAGGGATTTTCCTTATTTCCTTTCATTTGCTAACTTCTGTTGGGCATGGGTTGAGATAACATGCAATTCAGCTCAGCCATCAAAGCTGAGCTCCAGGCACAAAAACTCTAATTTGAATATATTCCTCAATAGCCACAGAGAATAAAAAATCTACCTTGTGTAGACCAAACACCTTTGTAAACTATATTATAATATAAAAGTAGCAGTGACATCATTATTGTGCTGGACATAATGTGCAGAGAACAAAGCTTTTGTTTATTGAAAACTCTAGTATTTTTATTTGTGATCCCCTAAATACATTGTCTGTGCAATACTAAATATTGCAGTTATTATTACACACTTACCATTGTGCAATGGTTGGAATACATGTTATTATTTCCTTATTCTCATTTATTTATTTTAAAACAAATAAAATGTAATTTTCAGTCCTTTAAAGGAGCAGTTCACTTAAAAAAAAAATTAAAATAAAATAATAAATGCACATTTTTTTGTGGGTAAAAAAAATATGCATTTATCATTTTTTTTTGTTAGGGACCTGTAAAGCCTTGCACCCATGATCAGCAGATCATGGGTGTGATGCCATGGTCCTGCAGACTGTCTGTGTACCTGTTTGCCCATACCTCACATATAGGCAGGAATTTACACTCAGACAGGAAGCTAAATGAACTACCTAGCGTGATCAGCAGCGCTCTGGTAGTTCATTGAGATCTATAAGCCAACAGCCGGAAAGGCTATCAGGACTTGTAGTTTTCCCATTCACAGAACACTGTGAATGAGTGAAGCAGCTGTCAAGATTGGGACTGGGGGAAAGTGGACGCTGGTGCATTTGTAACATGTTACACCCTGAATATGGATGTAACATCTTACAAAAGGTGAACTTATCCTTTAAAACAGCTGATGTCTAGATGTTAAAATGTATCTAAAGCCATTTTTGTAAGTTTTAGATATAATGGAAAAGTGTTCAAATCCCTTTCAGGCTTATAATATTGTCTGTATCCTTTGCCATCTGTGCTTTTTCTGGTGATTATTATCACTGGTACTGAAAGTAAGGTTAAGGTGACATTTTGAGTTGTCACTGTAGTGTGAATAGAGGGGAAGTCTTCCAGTGGAGAAACTTGTTAAAGTAGCCTCCTGCTAGAAGGGGTTTTAACCATTACTACTATATACAAAACTAAAAAAATGTTTTGGCTTTAGATATACTTAACCCCTTAATGCTCATGCTTCCTGGCCCCTTAAGGGGTTTCTAATGCTGGGAGGCCTGTGACCTCCGTGATTGGTTGTCACAGCGATCCCATGATCGGAAAGCTCCTGATTGCAAGTAGCCGGTAACTGTGCTGGGAGCATCCAGGGAGTGCGCTCTCGGCACAGCTTTGTTTACATTTTGTTACACATATATGCGGCCTCTCGGCGTCAAGGCCCACCCGCCGAGAGGCCGCATATATATGCGTACTGTGGGCATGAAGAGGTTAAGCTCAAGTTAGTATTTTGCCCTGCAGTGTAGGGACAGAAGTTGCAGAGATTGTGTTTGCAACAAGACTTTTGCATTTGGGGTGCCCATAGGGTCTTCCAAGCCATATTAGAACTCTCCCTCCATCATCATTACTTGAGCAAGTGAGTGGCAATTCTACTTCTTCAGGAGAAAGAGGGAACATAATATAGGAGTTGAGGATGCTTAATTTAGAGAAATGGGTTCAGACAGTTCAGGGGACATGGTTTGTGTCTTGCAGAAGAGCACAGAGGTGTCATAGGTACTATTCCTCCAACTAATACCAAGGATGGGGAAATATTCCTTCCTCTGATACCAATGATGGGGCACTCTTCATCCCACTAACACCAATGATGGAGCACTCTTCATCCCACTGACACCAATGATGGGACACTATTCCTCCCACTGACACCAATGATGGGGCACTATTCCTCCCACTGACACCAAATAAGGAGCTCTATTTCTCCCACTGACACCAAATAAGGAGCTCTTTTCATCCCACTGACAGCAAATAAGGAGCTCTCTTCATCCCACTGTCACCAATGATGGGGCACTATTCATCCCACTGATGCCAATGCTGGGACACTATTCCTCCCACTAATACCAATGATGGGGCACTATTCCTCCCACTGATGCCAATGCTGGGACACTATTCCTCCCACTAATACCAATGATGGGACACTAGTCCTCCCACTAATACCAATGATGGGACACTATTCCTCCCACTGACACCAATGATGGGACACAATTCCTCCCATTAACACCAATGATGGGGCACTATTCACCCCGCTGACACCAATGATGGGAAACAACCCCTCTCACCGACACCAATGATGGGGCACTATTCCTCCCACTGATACCAATGAGGGGTCACTATTCCTCCCACTGATACCAATGATGGGGCACTATTCCTCCCACTGACACCAATGATGGGACACTATTCCTCCCACTGACACCAATGATGGTGCACTATTCCTCCCACTGTCACCAATGATGGGGCACTATTCATCCCACTGTCACCAATGATGGGAAACTATCCCTCTCACTGATACCAATGATGGGGCACTATTCAGCCCACTGACACCAATGATGGGAAACTATCCCTCTCACTGATACCAATGATAGGGCACTATTCCTCACACTGATACCAATGACTGGACACTATTCCTTCTTCTGCTGACTACAAGCAGTATTAGTACTTAGTACAAGACTACTTACACTGGAACATTCTCTACTCCCTACTGCCACTCTGGCCCTCCTTAAGTCTGAAAGACAGTAAACCGGCTTTGTTAAGGCAGCTTGGAGACTCCTGGTCTAGTGAATCACAAGAATTTTACAATTTCTTTCCGTCTTGTGAAAGGTACTTTGAGTTGCAAAGAGCGGCTCCTTATTTACTACCTTTATTTGCATTTAGCTTGATTCTGTTATTTTATTTTGTGTACAGTAATATTGTTACTCTTCATATCTCTGCCACATATGATAGAAGATCTGTAGCTTTCTATTAGTTTAAAGATTTGTTATATTACATTTCTAATCAATTTTTTAGCATGATACATTATCCCAGTTCTCTAGTGGCAAAAATGATTCTGTTTGTACCATCATATCTTACTGTTAGTCAGCTATTTACTTAATGTCAGATCACATACTCTGTATGTAATTAGGCTGACAGGTCTTTTTTTTTTCTATTTATTTGCTTTAGTTTGTTTAATTTTCTATTACTTTTTCAAACCTTCTTGATGTATTGACTATGCAGCTGCAAGGGAATGTGGGATTTGTAAAAAAAAATTACATTTGTTTGATTTGCAGAATTTAAACTGCTGTAGCTTTAATCCAGTCCTGGCAATTCCTGACTGCACTGATTACTAAACATATGCAAATGCATGTTGAGAACAGCTCCTTATATTTGTAGGATGCTTGGAATATCTTCAAAAGTAGTTTTGCTCCTGGGATTTAATCAATTTATCTCAGCTGATTCCTCTAATTTTCTCAACCTCCTCTCTCATTCTTTTTGTTTGTTTTTATTTGCTAACAGTCACAAGAAAGAACAATTTAGAGTACACAGCAAACACTGCAAATAAATATGGTTAAAGAACCTGCATAAAACTATGATACATCTGCTGTCAGTTGTATATTTAAAGCAATATTAAACCCAAAACCAAAAATGGAATATTACAGCTTAACAATAATTAGACAGGTTACATTAATAATCTTTTTTTTTTCTTTTCAGACTTTTTTCTCTCTGTTTTTACTTGATAATCTGGCCAGTTACACACCTGCATTAGCGTGCCCCCACTCTGGATGAAGGAGCACAGGGGGCACCATTGCACAGCAACATTGTCAGTCTGGGG
This sequence comes from Staurois parvus, assembly GCF_062004578.1. Lineage (NCBI taxonomy): Eukaryota > Metazoa > Chordata > Amphibia > Anura > Ranidae > Staurois > Staurois parvus. The sequence goes on along the minus strand of NW_028318109.1, from coordinate 472,757 downwards.
AAGGAAAGTTGTAAATGGACTTGTAGATTTAGATTACAGCTCACACCTCAGAATCAATTACAGCAACATTTTTTTCCCTTTTGGGATTAATGTAAAAAGGTTTTACATAAATAAATAAATAAAAGCTTATAATTGTAGGGACCCCTGTCAGTTGTAAATGGTTTGCCTAATCCCTGTAGCTGAAACAGTCTGCAGGAGAGCTTGTTCTTTTGAAAAATGACAGACTTACAAGCCAGTTCACCAGATGAAAATAGAAGAAAGAAAGCCTAAAAAAGAAAACAAATGCAGCCACCACAACTAAGAATAGGTAGGCTGCAATATAATAAATGCTTGCTTTTGGGTTTAATACTTTTTTTAAATATTAAAGTGTGACTTTTCCATGCAAGGTAAGATAATAGGTTTACTTTTTCAGCACACAGTACTTGCCACAGAGAATGAAGTTAAATACCTAGTACTTAAGGGTATGGAAATCATGTGACTCATTTCCCTTATCTCACATGATATTTCTGGCTTGTTTAGCTCTGTATAAGCTCCAAACTGAGTGACAGTGAGCTTACACAGGAATTCCTTTTCATCAGTTGTGGGGAGCAGCATGGGAGCAAAGGAAAAACTGTTCTCTTAGGGTGAGGGAGTTGGGATGGGGGAAGCCATTTTACCATATATATAGATATACAGTATATATGTATATATATCTATATATAATATATATATATATATATATATATGTGTGTATATATATATATCTATATATTTAGATATGCTCAATTTGTTCAATTTGCTTCTGTTTTTTTTAGGGTGGAGTTGGTGAAACTGGGCCTAAAGGTGAGCAGGTGAGTGATACATGAGAATAAACTATGTTGATTAATTATATTTTCATTGGGAATATAAGTAGTTTGTGTCACTAAATTCATTATATTAAATGCAGGGTAGCTCTGGAGAAGAAGGCTTTGGAGGAGAGAAGGGTGAACTGGTAAGTGATTTTTTACTTTACGTAACCCCTAAATGAAGCCCTAATGCTAAATATTCTATTTCTCTGTATACTCCCATGTCCTTTGGCCATGAGCAGCCCTGTTCAATTGTCATACTTGTATTTACAGCACTGTGTCAAAAGATAATGGGAACTCATGACCTGTAAATTTTTTTAATTGGTTACATGTCCCTTCATGACATGCAATACCTTCACATTTTGTCATCAAAGAAGCTGTGAAAAATATATAGAATTAAATAGCCATGAATAGACAGCATAAAAATAGTAATACAGGCTTACTTGCATTACAGTTGAAGGAAAGGGCATAAGACTGAACAATGATCAGCAGTGCTGTCATTTTAGGGCACTCTCTCATGGAGCATATGAAAATGGAAAAGAAACAAGACCTACTGCATATTTTGCATTAATATACACCACTATTATGTGTATATCACAATAGAGCATATGAAATAGTATGTGTAATAAATTATAACTATCTATATGTAACATGTTATATTTTTATTTAGGGTGATTTAGGAAATCCAGGACCAAAGGGATCTGTAAGTATTTGCTATTTAATTACGCACTAAAACTGACACTTGTGTCTGATACTTTCAAAGAAATACAGTGTTATTCATTTTAACCCTTACTTTTTTCATAAACCCCTTTCTGTAAAGATGGTTAAATAAGAAAGCCATTTAATCATATGAAGACATATTTGCTTTTTCTGATTGCAATTCTTGACTGAACGTAAGTGATTAGCTTTCAGAAAGCACAGAAATCTAAAGTTGGACCTGATATTTTATGCCTTTGAAAAATGGCTACAGTGGTTTTCAGTCCAGTTTTAGCCAATCGGAAAACTTCAGCCCTTTGGCACTTAAAATTCATGACTGACGCAGAAAGGCCACTTTTTTGTGGTTAAATGATGACCACAAGCCATGTCAGGTAATGCAAGATCCAGCTGTTTGGCACTTAAGCTGAAGTCATAACTAACATGCCACTTTTGTCATGGTTGACAATTTTTTTTTTTTTATGACCACTGGCAATATTGTGTTCGTTTGCAGCAGAAGACCTGTTTCTGCCTTCAAGAATATGGCAAGATAATTTGTCTGCCCCCTGCATGTTTTAAATTTCACTACTATGAATTTTTAGGATAAAAAAACAAAAAACAAAAAAAGTACAAATCTAATGCTCCTAACACTGATATCAGCCAACAAGACATGTAATGACCTTGGTGATGATCATATAAACAGCTTGTAAGGCTACAAACAAAAAACAAACAATAATGTCAACCGATCGCACACAGGATGCCTCAACATGGCCTCAACGATTAAGCCCACTAGAGGATGAAACACGCCTCACGCCTCTCCTGAAGGTGGAGAGCATAGTTGAAGCCATTTTACATTATCTGGTTTACTTCTGGTCACAGCCAGTTGGCATCCTGCGTGCAATCAGTTGCCATTTTTTACCATAGTGATATTATTAATGCTGTTCTGTGACCGCAGAACCTTTTATCACTCTCAATATTTTCCTGTCATCATAGTGAACAGAGGTTTATTGTACTGTGTGGAAATGTTAATGATTGTGGGTTGGTGTGTTATGGGGGTTAGTAGCATGGATTCTGGTGGGGAAAATCTAAATAATTGGAAAATATAAAGGGGTTTAATGTAAAAAAAAAATTCTAGCAGTCGTGAAAAAGTCACAAATAATACAGAAGAGGAAGATTTACTAAAACTGGTGCATGCAGAATCTGGTGCAGTTGTGCATAGTGACCAGCTTGCTCAGTTAACCGTTCACAATAAAACCTGGAAGCTGATTGGTTACTATGCACAGCTGCACCAGATTCTGTGTGCAGCAGTTTTAGTAAATCTCCTGCCCCTGATGTTTGTAATATGTGTGTAAAATCATTTTCTATTTGTTGCCTTTCACAAGGTGAATGTAACATTCCCAACATTTGACCTTAAGAGAATAGCCATAGGAATATTCAACCAATAGAGAAAATAGCCTAACACTATAGGCTAAAAACGTGATCAGAAGAAGAAATAATATGATAGAGACCTCTGTGTACAAAATGTATGGTGAATGTGGATTTCTATGTTCTCTATGGATTTTTATGTTCTCTATGGATGAGCTGCAGGTCCACCCATTGTTAGGGAGATTGGTCAGATGGACGAAAGGATAAGCATTTGGCCCAGCGAAAAGCCAGCTGCAGATGGAAGTGAGACATTTAGCAGTGGCATTATTACCACTGTTAAATGTGACAACTTCATGCTTAAAACCTTTGACTCTTCAGGTAGGGGAGAGTCATTAGCTGGCCCTCCTTATTTTTGAAAGGGGCTTCTGATTCCAGATCTCCACAATCATCGGGTTGTGGGAAAGATGGCCTTGTCCTCAGCAACATAATGTAAAGGTAGGGTGTTTTGTCAGGGTGCTCCCCCCTGGTATGTGGCCTGGTATGATTCAGGAGGTGGGTGGGGCACATGCATGTCCCTCTTTTCTTGGCAAACCGTGCTTCATGCTTGGATGAGGGTCTAGTATGGATTTTAGGGTGACCCCATTTTTTTTTCTGTAGTAACTCCAACTGCTACATTGATTGTCAGCTTCCACAGCAGTCCTTCATCTGATATGCATACTTACTGTGGTCCAAGCTGGATGAATGTAATTATGCAATTAGTTAATGTCTGGTGTTCAACTTTAACAAAAAAGGTTTGTGCTTTGTGAGACTAAATGAAAATACCTACAGCATATTAAATTGTTTTGTAAGCCACACCACTTTATAATTGCAATACTTGCAAGGATGTTGTCAGTGTCCCCCAGTTTATCTGCATGCTATGAAACGTCTTTTTTACATACAGACTGGAAGTCCAGGTGAATCTGGTAATCGTGGTCCTGAAGGAAGTCGTGGTGTCCCAGGTGTAGAAGGTCCTCAAGGTTCAGCTGGTCCACGAGGGATGCAAGGAGAACAAGGAGCCCCTGGATTACCTGGAGGTCAGGGTCCTTCAGTAAGTAATTAGTGATTTTTTACCAGTTAAAAGTAAAAAGTTAAAAGTAAACAACTGCAACAATTAATTCCCTCAGATCCAGCCTCTGATCATGCAACTATTCATTGCTTGAACATAACCTCCACATTTACAAGCCTAACAATTTGATAACCAGACATAAAACATAAGCTAGCTATTACAACATAAAAATCTCCCAAACTGGTACAGTAAATGACCAGTTTTTGAGTACCTTTACCTCCTTTTGCATTAGCTAGATTCATTAAACAACAACATTAATTTTGCTTAATAATTTTGTGTGCCTATGGGTGAGAACTCTGTAGCTTTGTATAATGTTTTGTGTGGTTGTGGCAGAGGATATAGTGAAGGTTTTCACCTAACTTTATGCCTTTTTTTATCCTATGCTACCTATATTCATGAATTTGTCTACTTGAGAATTAATTTCAGAGTTGAGCTAAGGGCACTGGCACTTTCATGGTTTGTGTCTCATGTTTATGCTACTCACTGCATCATTGTGACTGTAATATAATAGACACTTGCACCTGTAAAGGTTGCTGTAAATATAAGATGCTTAAGTAATAAGTAAAAAAAGACAAGTAGACAACCCTGAGCCAATTGTTCTTTGGGGGAAAAGTAGATCAATGGAGATGGAATGTATCCCTCATTTAAAGGTTGCTCTTTCCATAAAGCCAACACTAGGGATATCACTTACTGCCTCATCTACATTAATATGCAGTTAGAAAATACGTGTTTGCATTTTAGTATAAGGATTTTTTAAAATATTGATATATATGATATCCATTGCTAGCTTGACTACAATAATCTATTTTCAATTGTTTTATTACTGTGTGTTGCTCTTTTCTGTTTAAGCATATAGCTTCTCCTATTGCTTAAAGTATTTTCTTAAGGCCAAACCTTTTTTTTTTAGTTTTGGACAGAGTAGAGTTTAAAACACTTGTCAGTTTTTTTTGCTTTCTGTATTCCACCAGAGATATTCACCCACTCTATTTGTACTGTTTATTGTTATCACTGACAGTGAAAGTCAATCCCAAATTTTGGGATTTCCCCAGAATAGTATTGGAGGGGCAATTGTCCAATGTGGACACTAGTCCTGGTGACTCTGATTCACTTTGGAGGGATTTCTTCACACTTCTTGCTTTGTCTATGGGGAAGTGAAGAGAAATCTCCCCAATGGGACACAGATGGCAAAAAAAAATGTTTCCTTTAGTTCTATGCTAATTGTTTATTTCAGTATCTGCATCTCTATATTTCTCCATTATCTGGCCGTATACAACAGATGGTCTTGAACAGTAGGACACAACTAGCCTAGTAGAACAATTGTTTGTTAACTCAGAGGGCTTGAAATCTAAAATCAAGCCCTGTAGCATACATTTCTAGTGTTGTTTTGAATTTCAGTGATAAACAAAGGAAGAGCATCCTTTAATTTTCCACCTGGCCGATAATGTATTCTCTTGATGCTGGAATCCTGAGGAGGCCTGCTATGGCTATTTATTACTTCTCACTGATATTGGATGATGGAAATCTTATGTATCAATTTATTATGTCTGTCCATTTGCCAAAATTTTGTACCTTTCTCTGTTCATTCTGCTTTAATGTATTTAACATTTTTTGTGTATATAACTACTTGGATAAGTTTTTTCTTTTGTTATTGTAAACTTCTCTTTGTTAGCTTTATACTCCTAGATTGTAAGCTCCGAGGAGCAGGGCCCTCCTATCCCTCTTGTATTGAACTGTATTGTTGCTGTATTGTCTCCCATTATATTGTAAAGCGCTGAGCAAACTGTTGGCACTATATAAATCCTGTATAATAATAATATTTCTTAGCTTTTTTTAAATAATTTGTTTCATTATTTAGGGAAGAGAACCTACAGACCAGCACATCAAACAAGTGTGTATGAGAGTGTTACAAGGTAGGTTAAACTGCAGGATAAAGCAAAAATCACATTTTCATTTCCCAACTCATGTATTTTATCTTAACCCCTTTGCACCCGCACCTCCTGGCCATTTAAATGGTTTTATATGCTGGGAGGCATGGCAGGATTTGTGATTATGTGACTGCCATGATTGGCTGTCACAGCGGTCACATGATTGGAAAGTTCCCGATTTCAAGAAGAGATTGGGAGCTTTCCATTAGCTGGCTATAATTGTGCTGGGAGGCAATCTTGGCACAGTTCTGTTTTTTGTGGGTACGCATATATGCAGCCTCTTGGTGTTAATGCCCACACGTGACAGGCCTCATATATGCCTGTGACTGGTGGCAAGGAGGTAAAGCTATTACTCTAAATGAAAATGCTGTTACATGGTATATTAACTTATACTGTATACTATATGTGTTATGTAGTGGATAACAGCCTCAGTTCTGTATTCACTATTAGATTTGAGATAAATTGAATACAGTAACTGTTGAATCAGTTAGTCTCCTTGAAATTATGGTGATGTCACCTAGCAGGATGCAAAGGCATTATTGAAGTTCAAAAGTCAACACAATCTTGGTTAAGGTTATGAACAGTTATAGGGTTCATGCACACTGGGCATAAGAAATGCTGCCTGTACAGGCTTTTGATTGGCTGTCACAGCGGTCACATGTTTGGAAAGTTCCCCATTTCAAGAAGAGATTGGGAGCTTTCCATTAGCTGGCTATAATTGTGCTGGGAGGCAATCTGGGCACAGTTCTGTTTTTTGTGGGTACGCATATATGCAGCCTCTTTGTGTTAAGGCCCACACGTGACAGGCCGCATATATGCGTGTGACTGGTGCCAAGGAGGTAAAGCTATTACTCTAAATGAAAATGCTGTTACATGGTATATTAACTTATACTGTATACTATATGTGTTATGTAGTGGATAACAGCCCCAGTTCTGTATTCACTTTTAGATTTGAGATAAATTGAATACAGTAACTGTTGAATCAGTTAGTCTCCTTGAAATTATGATTATGTCACCTAGCAGGATGCAAAGGCATTATTAAGGTTCAAAAGTCAACACAATCTTGGTTAAGGTTATGAACAGTTATAGGGTTCATGCACACTGGGCATAACAAATGCTGCTTATACAGGCTTTTGGCATTTCTTTTCTTCAGCCTATATAAGCAGCTCTATATTAGCCTATTTGTCCATGCACATTAGGGCGTTTACAGGTATATTTGCAGAAGAGTGTTTTCTGGCAGAAAAAAAAACATGAGTATGGCATTTTTGAAAGGAGCTTTTTTTGTGCATAAAATGCGCATAAATGCTAATAAATGCAGTGGTTCGGAGTGCTTGGTGTTTTCAAGTGTATATTGATTATAGGGAAAAATGAGAAGAGGGGAAAAAAAAACAATTATAAAAGCAAATGCCCGTAAATGCTCATAAACTCTAGTGCATTACGAGCCAATATGAGAACTATGAGCATTTTATTCTGCTTTTTCTGCTAGAGGTTCTGGCATTTTTTCAGCCGCCTAGCGTGCTTGGACCCATAAAAGGATAAGATTATCTCACTTCCTGTTCCTTTGCTGGAATCCACTAATTCTTTATTAATTACACAACCAGATAGTGAAACCAGCCACTGTAGTATACTCTTGGTAAAGACAGTCATGTTGTGCTGTCACAGAGGTGGTAATCACGGCTGAGGTAAGCACAGTACAGATGTGACTGGTAAGACCACACTAAGTGCTCATAGCACATACAATATCTCAGTGCCATAGACTTCCGGACTGTAAGCTTAGAGCTAGGCGAGATCAATTTAATTTTTGCTACTTCAGATGAGGAGAGTACAGTGATCAGACCTTATTTTCTCCTTGATGTTTTGTATGACCATGAAAAATGAAATGCTTAGGAGTTGCATTAAGAAACAGATCCCAGCAAACAGGGGAGATGAGATTTTAGGGATGGCTCAGTCTGAAGAAGAGGAACTGTTCATGAATTGCTAGTTCTGAAAAGAATACTTTCTAATGTGCTGTGTAATATATCAGTACTATGAGGAATAGGAGAAATAAATACAAGTAAGCAAAAGTAGTCATTATGGAAAAATAATATAAATATACACTGAAATAAAAAAATTCTGTGTTAAAATGACTATATATGAGTGTGTTTGTGTTTGAATTTTATTTTTACAGATCAGTTAGCAAACTTGGCAGCCAGTCTACGAAGACCAGAATCTGGAGCTGCTGGCTTACCAGGACGACCAGGTCCACCAGGTGTTCCTGGACCTCCTGGTGATAATGGTTTACCAGGACATATTGGACAAAGAGGACTTCCAGGGCTTAAAGGTCCTTCTGGTGAAATTGGCATTAGAGGTCCAAAAGGTAAACGATTGCATTCCACCATTTATATGTTCAGAAGCTTAGACAGATTGAAAGGCAAATGGTTGCACATTTTCCACATATTCCAACTTGCATAGGTAAACTCTCAATGCCAAGGTCAGTTTGGCTATAATGTATGTTACATTTTAGTTTGTGAAAACTAGCACATTTGCATTTGATGTATGATTTTTAGGGCCAGAAATTTCAGCTAACATATTTTTCCAACTATTCACTTGTATGGCAAACATTTCTCACTTTTTACACCTCAAATTATACTAATAAAATAACCAAATATACACTTACAGACTCTAAATCTGATTACAATCCCTTAACATAAAACTAACCAAAAAACTATTGCTTATCCTCAACCTAACACCTATATTTAACACCCAACCTGAAGTATCCCCTAACACTGGCCTTAAACCCTAGACCAAATCTATACTATCAGGGTGATAGCTAGTATATTTTCTTGGTAATAAATACTATCATAGTGGTAAATTATATTTTGGCAGTGATATCAATAAAAATGTACCACAATAGAAATGCCATTTAATAACAGCTTTTACATTTACAAATTATTAGTGCCAAAAGAACCTTTTCATTTTGTGTGGATAAAAAAATATAGCGACATGGCTAATGGGCAGCTATATTTCTAGTATGAGAACCGTTAGCTTAGGCCTTCTGTACAAACATTTACCTGAATTTCCCAGGAAGAACTGTGCTATTCTTTTCTTTCAGTTGGACTTTGAAGAATCAAAGTGGGGTTGATTTACTAAAACTGTAGAGTACAAACTCTGGTGCAGCTCTACACAGAAGCAAGTCAGTTTCCAGGTTTTATTGTCAAAGCTTAAATGAGCAAGCTGAAGGTGCAACCTGATTGTCTACCATGCATAGCTCACCAGAGTTTGCACTCTCTAGTTTTAGTAAATCAACTGTACTTAATTTTCACAGTGTGGTATGTCCACAGAAAGACAGTGCAAATCTACCACTACTGAACTTTACTTAGCTCTGGTTTACACCGGTGCACCTTGTCATGTGATTTGACAGTATCAAATAGACCGACCCTATTGTCCTCAATAGATCAGTACAAATCATTGCGACTCTGACACTGTCACAGTCATACCAATTTTGAATGTAGCACCTGCACTACTTTTTGCGATTTCAGGTGCAACTTGCATAGACATCTGTGGATGAAGTCGCACAGATGTCTTCCAAATCGCACCTGAAGTTGCACTGACATGTGACTTTGAAATTATGCAACTTCACTTCACATTTCAAAATCAGATCCGATGTGAACCCGGGCTTAGACATACAGTGTGTATAATGCATTTTGGGAGAATTGCAAACAGCACCATGGTTCTCATTTAGCATAACATTTGAAAGAATGGCTGCTTATGCTGCCCATATAACCAATTAGATTCCAACAGTTTTGGAATCTGTTTGAAGGCCATTGTTCCAGACACTTTGATACTTAAGGCCAAGTGTTATCATAGGAATTGTGTGCTGGTAGAGTGACAGAAATGTATTTATTCATGAGAAATATTTTTGGAAATTTTCAAGTATAAATAACAAAAAAAATAAGATTTTTGTACTTACTATAACATTTTTTCTTGAAGTCCATTGTGAGACACAAGATTGTAAAATAGTTTGTGACAAGTTTATGCTGCTGCCTTCTGGAGGTTTGGACACTGGCAAAATAAAAAACAGTTAAGCTAGCTCCTACATAACCTCGCCTCCAATTGTCATACCTCAGTTTTTTTTAGCAAGCAGCACTTAAAGCGGAGTATGGATCCCTTGGATCTAGCAATGTGACGTGCAGGATATCCCTGCCCAGCCGCTGCCATCTTCCACCAGCTTGATTCCGGGTCTTGATAGCCAGCCGCTGTCATTGGCCGGGTGGGGATAACATAACTTCCACGCATGAGAAGGAGTTCTGATTATGCATTGCTGAATTTGTACAGTGAGCTATGTGTGCATTAAAATTCCTGCCTGTTTGCCCTTTTTTACTTTTTGACCTAAAATTCCACTTTAAAACATAGAATAGCAGGACTTGTATCCCTAAATGAACTCAAAGAAAAAAATAAGGATTTTATAGTAAGTACAAAATTCCAGCAGATGTGGAGTTTATGTAGCATCAATATCAATACAGATAAAGATAATGTCCAGGAGAGACATGCATAATAACCCTAGATCAGAGCTGAAAAACTTCAAGAAGAAACCTATACTAGAAGAAAAAAAGAGCCTCTACCAAAAAAGTGGAGGACACACAATATCCACTGTGAGGGAATAAATATACTAACCAACAGGAACGCAACTTAGAATAGCAGTTATGTGGTCTACCAAAAGTATATTTGTATATAATAAAGCCTAGTGTACCAAATATATGACTTCAGGGAAAGAAAGGGCCAGACAAAATGGAGGAGATTTTCTAAAACTGTTGCACACAGAATCTGGTGCAGCTGTACATAGTAACTAGTTCAGTTCCATGTTTTATTGTCAAAGCTTAATTGAACAAGCTGAAGGCTGATTGGTTACTATGCACAGCTGTACCAGATTTTGTGTGCGCCAATTTTAGCAAATCTCCCCCAATATGTCAATGAAAATATAAGCCAAGTAGAAAACAGTCTGAAATTTAGATACAGTATCTTTAACTTTTGTCATTAACACAACAAAGGTCTAAAATGGCAGGGATGTCCCTAGACGGGAAGTAATCTCTAAAAGATAAGTATGGAAATGAGAGCTCTCTGAACAGGAAATTACATTAATAGAGATTAGGAATAGAGTAATAAAATGGGGTACAGTTCAAATGGCAGCTGATATGACAGACTGATCAAGTAAAAAAAAAAAAATAAGATAGCAGAGACAACATGGTGTTCATGGTACACAAAATACTAAAGTGCAAAATACCAAACTATTTGAAACGGATTCCTTTAAATTCAGAAATACCTATAGAAAGGTATGGAGTTTTGGAAAGAACCAAGTGTCCAAAAGCAGTAGGAACCTTATAAATGGGAAGAACTCAACATCAGAGAAGAGTGCAGAAGTAATTGGGATAGCACAAAAAAAAGTACCCAAGCTAAGCTAGCAAAAAAGACATGCATGTCAATTACTTAATCTAACTTTCAGAAAGCAGGTAAAACTTGAGCATCAAAGCTGTCAGAATAACAGGTGATCCAGGACATTCTCTCACTTAGAACATGTGGGCAAGTTTTTATGCAGAAGCCGGAAAAGAAGAAGTGGAGGATTTATGGCTTCTGGATCTTGCACTGTGCACGTGTACGAGGAGTTGCTGTAACAACAGAGGAAGATTAAAGTCGATCCACCCCATCAGCAGATCTCCTGTGGTGGGGAGGGTATACTATCCAAGTACTGGAGGCACCAGGAACAACACGGTCAATAACAGAGTCAAATAGGCACCTACCTCTGAAGGAAGAGCAAATTAAATTACTAAGTATTTATTTATTTTGTGAGCTGCATTGGATACATTTTTTGTAAACAGCTGCCAGCACTCTAACATACTCTCATATACTATGTGCAGTCCAAAATACTGATTTTTGATTTGAAAGAGTAAATGAAATGCTCCTTAAGGGAATCATCAGCTTCCCAAGCATGGAGCTGAAGTACTCTATGCATGTGAATAGACATTAGACTCATGTGGGAGGCAACCCTAGTAACTTGTAGGAGACCATCATAGCTGAAACACCGAAAGTTCCAGGGTATATACAGTTGTGTTCAAAATAATAGCAGTGTGTTGAAAAAAGTGAATAAAGCTCAAAATCCTTCTAATAGCTTTTATTCCATACACACAAATGCATTAGGAACACTACACATTCTATTCCAAATCAAAAATGAAGAAAAATATATCAAATTTGTGTTGTTCCTATAAAATAATTGAAGAAAAGTGAATATTAGACTGTTCAAAAAAATGTTTGTATTCTTCTTTACAAACTCAAACATTCACTATATAAACTGAAAAATGTTTGAAGATTTTGCTTTCCTTTGAATCACTTAATTAATATTTAGTTGTATAAGCACTGTTTCTGAGAACTGCTGTACATCTGTATGGCATGGAGTCAACCAACTTCTGGCACCTGTGAACAGGTATTCCAGCCCAGGATGATTGGACTACATTCCACAGTTCTTCTCTATTTCTTGGTTTTGCCTCAGAAACTGCATTTTTGATGTCACCCCACAAGTTTTCTATTGGATTAAGATCCGGGGATTGGGCTGGCCACTCCATAACATCAATCTTGTTGGTCTGGAACCAAGATGTTGCACGTTTACTGGTGTGTTTGGGGTCCTTGTCTTGTTGGAACACCCATTTCAAGGGCATTTCCTCTTCAGCATAAGGCAGCATGACCTCTTCAAGTATTCTGATGTATTCAAACTGATCCATGATCCCTGGTATGCGATAAATAGGCCCAACACTGTAGTATGAGAAACATCCCCATATCATGATGCTTGCGCAACCATGCTTCACTGTCTTCACAGTGTACTGTGGCTTGAATTCAGTGTTTGGGGGTCGTCTGACAAACTATCTCCGGCCACTAGACCCAAAAAGAACAATCTTACCTTCATCAGTCCACAAATCGTTGCGCCATTTCTCTTTAGGCCAGTCAATGTGCTGTTTGGCACATTGTAACCTCTTCAGTACACGTCTTTTTTTCAACAGTGGGACTTTGCGGGGGCTTCTTGCAGATAGCTTGGCTTCACATAGGCGTCTTCTAATTGTAACAGTACTCACAGGTAACTTTAGACCTTCTTTGATCTTCCTGGAGCTGATTGTTGGCTGAGTCCTTGCCATTTTGGCTATTCTTCTATCCATTCGAATGGTAGTTTTTCGCTTTCTTTCACGTCTTTCGGGTTTTGGTTGACATTTTAAAGCATTTGCGATCATTTTAGCTGAGCAGCCTATCCATTTCTGCACTTCTTTATATGTTTTCCCCTCTCCAATTTTTAGTCAAGGTACGCTGTTCTTCTGAACAATGTCTGGAATGACCCATTTTCCTCAGAATTGCAGAGAGAAATGCACTGTAACCACCATGTACAACATTTGCTGCCTTCCTTCTTTCCTTAAATAAGGGCAATAATTGCCACCTGTTTTTCAAAGACTGAATGACCTCACTAATAGAACTCCACACTGCTGTTATTTTGAACATGCCCCTTTCAATTAGTGATTCAATTACACAGAATCAGCAGCATGCCTGTCATGACTGTTGGGTCTGTTGGATTTCTATTATTCTACTACACCTGCTAGTAAATTATTTGCCATGTAGAAATATCATTTCTACCAAAAACAGTGATTGATCAGGTTAGTGATGTCTGACTGCTATTATTGTGAACACAACTATATGTCTGTCCTGGGCATGTCTCTTTTATAAGAATAAATCAACTCAAGACATTGCTGCACAAATTTGAGCGACTGCCAATATGGGTTGGATGGTTTTACTAGACAATTCAAAGTAATACCTTTGAACATAGTTCAATGGAAATCCTTAAATGTAAGAACATCATCAATCTGTTTGGTGGTATGTTTGTAAAGGCAACAAACCTGAGCAATTGATGCTAGTGAAGGTCGCAGGTGGCTAGAGGTGATCGAGTCACAAAAGGCAGTGGATGATGTCAGCACTCAGATCTCTCAGCCTTATCCAAGAGGAAAACAGAAGGAACATATTAAAAGTAAACAACTGCATCCACTGTGAAGTAATTCACAGTATATTAATCTGCTCAAGTTCATTTACTAAGGAAGTTCTTAGAGACTGGGTGCACCAGAGTTTGTGCCCTTCTCTGCATCTGGAAAAAAATGCTTGTAAACTGTACAGACAAGCATGTATCAAAAGACACATTTCAGGAAAAAAAAAACCTTGATGCCTAAAAGTACAAAGTGCAAAACAGTTGTGGAACTGACATGGTACAGGCCAGAAGGTTTACTTTCCCCAAATGCGTGGAAAGAGACTGTCACAGACTGGGTCACAGTGACTGCTGTGCAACAGCTCTAGAGTAGGAGAGAGCTCTGCAGCTGTCTAACCCTGTACATCTAAGTGTAGATATCACTACAATACAGGGCTAAATGTGACATTCTATAATAACCAAAAAAGCTGAAAAAAAACACCAGGGGTGTGGGTAAGCATTCCAATGTTAGGAAAATGCCATATGTTTCAGCCTGTAAGGTTGCTTTGTAACTTATTCAGAGACTGGATCACACTAGTCATCATGCCACTGCTCTGCGCTGGAGATTATGCTCTGTGGCTATCTGACACACTGAAGGGCTGGAAAGTGCCACAATTCAGAGTATAGTGCCAACAGAGACTGACCAGTTTCACGCACTAAGTGAGTTTTTAGAGGGCCATACCAGAGGCTGTGCCATGGCTCAGGACCTGGAGTGCACTCTGTGATCAACTAACTCAGTACAATAAAGTCAAAGCCAGTGCCCTAGAGACAGATTTCAAGTTAGTCCTGTGATCCTCCATCCAAGGCATCACCGAGGCTTAACGGATCAGGATTGCTGCTATGGAGGGATTAGTTCAAGCTGCTTGTTTAAGGTATTGTTTGAAGTTACCAATGAAAACATATGCACAATGTAAAAAAATGTCTTGGCTGAAATAAAAAAAAATGTGTAAAAAAAAAGGAATAGTGGTTTTCCACAGCAGAGCTATCCAACCTCATGGGACGCAAGCTGAAAAAACTGAGGCATGACACAGTTGGAGGTGGGGTTATGCAGAGGATGACTTTATTTTATTTTGCTGCTGTTCAAACTTTCAGAGGGAAGCAGCATAACCACTTATCATAGAATATTTAACAAACCTGTGTCCCTGAGAGGATGATAAAGGGAAAATGTATTTCATAAACAACCAATTCATGCAGCATCTTAAGAACAAAAAAATAAGATAACATTAAATTACCGGTACATTTGTCAGTTATAGTTTAACAGCAAAGATGACTATGCATGGACATGTCTGCATGCTCAGGTGAGGGCCTGGTAAGGACCCTACACAATTTTTTTTTATTTTTCTCTGACAGCTCCTTCATTTACATACTGCTGGCTACTTAACAACCAATGACTCATGCCTATTGCTGACAGCAGGGATGAGTTAATGGTTGTAGGAAGCAGATGGGTGCTGGTTCCTTAACAAATGACTCATTCCTGCTGACTGTTAGTATTTTACAAACCTGTGACCCTCAAAAGGATGATAAAGATAAAATATTATTATCGTTTCATAAAGGATCAATTCATCCAGCATGACATGACAAGTGATCTTAAGAACAAAAATATGAAGGTAACATTAAACGTGAAATATGGGTTTTAAAAATATATATATATATATACTCACTCAGGAGTATTGAAGCTTCTAAGACTGAGAACTGAGTGATCAAACTCCACTGATAGCTCAGTTCTCAGCCTTCAGTGAGCAGAGAGCCGGTCAGTCATTGACCCTCTGCTCTGCCTCTTCAGCGCATACTGGAGCGCTGGGTTGGGGAAGGTGCTGAATCGGCTGGCTCAGGCTCTCAGTGGCACGCTGAAAGGCTGAGCTATCTACTGATACAGGCATCTAGGTGGATCCCGACCACATGATCAGGATCTTTTCAGAGCCTGGACTGGCTCTGTGACTGGCCCGGACTATAACACTCTGTTGGCTGAAAACGGTTCATAGGAGTGCAGAACTAAGTGCTCTCCTATGATCCATAGGAGAAGTAGGGCCAAAAAAGCTTTGGCCCTCCTTCTCCTTTAAATTACATTTGCCAGTTATATTTTAATAGATGAGATGCCTTTTAATAATAGTAATCATCTCTATCTCAGCATAATGTTTAAATTAACTATAATAGAAAGAAATATCATTTGTTAGATAATACAAAGTGTGCAGCAATTTATTAATGTGCTGTAGAAGTTCAGCAAACCTTACTTCAAAGAATGTCCTAACTAAAATAAATATCAGAATAGAACCATAAAGAAGTGTACTAAAGAAATGCCCAAAGGAGATGTGACTTATGTCTCTTGGCCAAATCTCGAAGATACAATGAATTCACAAGATGCTAGATTGTACCCCTGTAGGAAGATAAAACATCCATAGCATTATAATCCTGTGAAGTCAGATTCTTTTAATTAATTACAGTGCAGCTGTAGAGGTTTGATCTCAGCATAATCTCATGAATCATTCCTACACTGTCAGCGACAATTGCAATGCAATGACTAAATACAGCAGTATGTCACTATACAATAAAGGTTTTCCAGGGATATTTACCAGAATAAATATAATGTTTAAAGTAATGCTTCTTTACAAACATTACTCATTTTAAGAAGGTTATTAGCTGCTAGCTGCATCTTCCCAAGAGCCTCTCCCTACTACTTCAAAAGCACAAGTATTGCTATGTCAAATATCCTGGGTGTCAGTGCACCTGTTGCTTGCTAACACTGATGGTCTGTCAAGGGCATCGCAACTAGTTTCTAGACTGAAGTTATTAGAACCTAGTACCTGTGTATTTGGACTCACAGGTGTATAAGGTTTCTTTCACACAGCCATCATCCATTCAGTTAAGTTTTTTCAAACAAAAAGTGGATTCAATTTATATCAGTATTTACAACTGTTTTGAGTTCAGTTCAGTTTATATCAGTCTACATCTTACATCTGTGTTTACATCTGTCCGCCAGAGTCCTAACAACCATGACTGAACCATATTAGATCACATGCCCTCAACATGGGAGGCACCATAGGGACCCCCCCCCCAGCAAAGCACCTTGTCCTCATGTTGATGAGGACAAGGGCCTCTTCCCCACAAATATGGTCCAGGGGTTGTGGGGGTCTGTGGGCAGGGGGTTTATTGGAATCTGGAGCAATAAAGGGGCCTCGAGATCCAAGCCCCCTATAAGAATGAGTAAGGGGTACGTAGTACCCCACTATATTAGCTGAGATGGTTTTATCATACTGGGCAAAATATGTTACAGAGTCCTAACAACCATGACTGAACCATATAAGACCAAATGCCATCAACATGGGCCCCCCCCAACAAAGCACCTTGTCCCCATGTTGATGAGGACAAGGGCCGCTTCCCCACAAATATGGCCCAGGGGTTGTGGGGGTCTGTGGGCAGGGGGCTTATTGGAATCTAGAACAATAAAGGGGCCTCCAGATCCAAGCCCCCTATGTGAATGAGTAAGGGGTACGTAGTACCCCACTATATTAGCTGAGATTGTTTGATCATACTGAGCAAAATATGTTACAGAGGAACCAAAATTAGATATTTCTTGTCTTCCTCATCCTCCTCAACTGCCTTAGTTACCATCCCACCCATGCTCAGAGATTCCAGGTTTGGTGGAACATGTCTCCTCACCTTGATTGGCTCATTGTTAGGTCTGGGCTTTGTCAGATTGGGCCATAGAGGAATTACACAGGATTATAGTGGGAACTGGCAGTGCACCGAGTCTGTGAGTTATGTTAAAGAAGGAAAGCACTGAGTTTACGTTAAGTGAGCCTATACATTTGTATAAAGAGCACAAAGTACAAGTTTACATTAAAGCGCAACTGGATTCCACTATATGCGGTTGAGCTTTTGCAATAATGTACAAGGATGCTCAGCATGCTTGCATGTTATGACACACTTACCTCTCAATATGCCCTCCTCCAGTGGCAATAGGTCAGGGCTGCGATTGCCACTTAGTCCGACATCATCTCCCTTATATATTCTTCCCAATCCCACAGCGATCTTCTTCAGCCATTGGATGGTCACTAATGATTTAACACCTGTATGCATGCATTGTCCCTAGCACCTCCCGCCTGTATTCTGAGCAAGCATGTAGAGAATCGGCCAGGATGTAAACTTCTTGGTGCTTGTAGAATGCATTCTTAAAGAAAAGTTGCAAGCAGTATGGGGCAAGGGTTTTTTTTTCCCACAAAGTAAACTTTGCATTTCTCTTTTGCCAAACTGCACTTACCAGTTTTTTAAGGTGGGACTTTATTTCTGCTTTAAAGTAATGGTATTTGGATATGTAATGTATTGCATAGAGTAGTTCTGTGAGAGTACCTTCATTTTTAATAACTGCATGATAGGAAAGGGCACAGGCAGTATTGACGGTGCCTGACCCATTGAATTTTCTGCAATGAAAAGCTTCCCAACTGCTGTTTTCTTTTAGCAATTGTTAAGCAACAGCAGCAAATAAAGAAAGTTGTTCTACTTTGCCTTAAAATGTCCAAGAATAGTACTTTTTTAAACATGATTTGCTTTTGTACTGCAGTGCATCATATATTAATGTTTTTGTTACATGAAATAAATGCTGCAGACCTTTACGAATGGCCAGCTGTAATACACCAACTTAGCTTTCATTAAATCTGTTAGACTAGACTTCCTTTACCTTTCCTGAGCTTTGCAAGGTAATCCTACACCTTGCGAGTAATATAACCCTATGGCATTGTCTAAGTTTTCCCAGGGGCATTCTACCACTGGTATATGACTATAACAGTACATAGTATAAACAAGAAAACACATAAACGCTTTCACAAACTCTTTCTTAATTATAAGACTAGTATTTGTTTTAATTGTTAAATTGGTATTAATTTTGACTCACTTTTGTTGAGAGCAATTCAAGGATTTCATCAACAGATCCATTTTCTTCAAAAAGCTTTATTCTTGAAGCATTAAGTGGCAGATGTTTAATGTCTTTGAGATGTAACGGGGCTTTTGATCAGTAATATTTTTTTCTGAGTAGCTTTGTGTGTTGTGTGATATTTCTGTTATATCTCTAGAAACTGCAATAAAAGCTAAAACGTAGAACATTAAAGCAGTGATGATACTTCAAAAAGTTGTGCTTTTTTTTACAGAAGAGATTTAAACTATACCAAGTAAAAAGTACCACATAAAATTCATTATTTTTATTTCCAATACTTTTTAACTTTCCCTCAGATAAAATTGAGTTCTGTCCCCATTCCACCTTCATATAGGTTTTACCACCTCTAAAGTCTAGCTATTTGTCAAAACTTCCTATGGCAAAATTCATGACTGTTGGCCTAGGCAATTTCATAGGGATGATGTATGTTAAAAATATTTTCTGTATAGCAAAACAAAATATTCTTCTTTGTCTTCTAAGCTTCATTTTAAGACAAAAATTATTGCAAACGGTGTTCTGTTATAACCATAGCTAGCCCTAAGAGCTTAAACTACATTTGAAGTAACCATCTAACCAGATTTATGATGTTAAGCCACACTGATGATACTTAAAGCAGTTGCACATGTCAACATCCTTAATTTATATAATAGAAATGACTTCCAGTAAAGTGATGATATCCATAAATGTCACAGCAACAGAATGTAGTTTGTGGTCCCAAAAATAAACAGACATAAGGATTATCAAAGTGAGATTATATGAACTTTAAAATGTTTTTATACTTGCTTTATGTTACTTTACTGTAAAAGCTTTTGATGTTGAAACATATCAGCGGCAGCTTATTTATTAATATTACTGTGCTGCTGTAGTGCTCTGTAATACGGTATCAGCATTACAGCGCTCGCATGCAGTCAACATAAGGCATTAAAGAATACATTTTGGATGGCGGATCTCTCAGCTATATGGCACCTCTACACATCGGCTTAAAAGTGCCAATACACCTTTGGTATCATATTTTAATTTATCAGGCGGCTAGAAACACTTGGAGAGAGCATTTGTTGTCAGGCTATTTGCAAAGCTGAATGATGATGAAGATCAGAATATATTTCCTTTTCAACATGATTCTTAATTTGTACTTTAACCTTTGCTATATTTATTGTGTGAAAGGAGAATCTAATTTTTCATATTTATATTCCAGCACTGCTTTCAAGGCTGCTTTGCATAATTGCATAAATGGCATATGATTCATAATTCTAGATCCCCAGGGAAGAGTCATGCAGTGCAAGCTATTGTGTGTGTGCAATACAGAATGCTTTTAATAGTATGAGAAAAGCAATGGGAAAGGATTTTTGCTATATAGAACAGTATATAGACACCTGCTTCTGATTGATCTTTTAAAATATTGTTGTAGGTGATTCTGGAGAAAGAGGAGAAAGAGGATTGCCAGGAAGAGGTCCAAAAGGATTGCCAGGAATGCCAGGTCTTACAGGTATGCTTTTCACCATATGTTTTACATATGTACAATTGCAAAAAGCCTTACACAGTACAATAAAACTGACTCTGACACTGACATAATTTTATGGCTTTGCCTAGAAGGGGCTAGAGTCTAGAACAAAAAGTCTCAGTTATGGCTTGTGAGTCACAAATCACTGTCAGGAAGGGCTCATGCACATGGCCACAAAAACACAATTTTTTTTTTATCATTACTGTTTTTTACAGTTCTGAACACAGTTCTGTTGTTCTCTATGGGCCCTTTCACACTGTGTGTAAAGATTAGTACATTTGTGATACGTTCTGTGTTCAGGTCTCTAGTATCAAAATATATAATTCTGCATCCAAGGTCAGAAAATTACACATGTACACATATAGGGCTCATGCACATTGCTGCAAAAAAAAAAAAGCAGCTTTTTTATCAGTACTATGTTTTTTTTTACAGATCTGAACACAGTCATGTTGTTCTTTATGGGCACATGCACACAGTGTGTAAAGATCAGTACACTTGCACTGTGTTCTGTGTACAGGTCGGTAAAATCAAAAAATATAATTCTGCATCCAAGGTCAGAAATTTACACACGTACACACATAGGGCTCATGCATATGGCTGCAAAAAACAGCTTTTATATCAGTACTGTTTTGATTTGAATACAGTTCCACTGTTTTCTATGTTTTCAATGAGCCCGTGCACAGAGTGCATAAAGAAAAGTAAACTGTGTCAGGATCCTTATATTTAAACTAAAAGTATCTACTTTCAAGGACAGTAATTTACATGCATACACACACTTTAAAGTGGAACTTCACTCTTTCCCCCTCCTCCTCAAGTAATAAAAACACATTTTTGGGGGGAGCGGGTACCTAATTTTGACAGGCGTTCACTCTCCAATTCTGCTGAAAACACCTAGGCAATTTCTTCCTGCCTGCAACAAGTCCTTCCCTCCCTGCCTGCAACCTCCTTGGACATGTCACAGGTCTGAGGAGGCTGCAGAGCCATTAACAGAGTGCAGTGCAGCAAGCAGATGTGCAGTGGGGAGCCGGCTGTGAAACTGATTTCCACACTAAACATGGTGACACTGAGAACCTGAAGACCAGCGAAGAAGTGGCCTGGGTGAGGACAGCACTGGATCCCTAGACTGATAAGTGCCCTTTTATTAAAAGTCAGCAGCTAAAGTATTTGTAGCTGCTGATTTTTAATTTCATAAAAAGTGATTGAAGAACCTCTTTAAGGACCATTTCATGTTTTTTTACTCATCAATGCAGGATTTTGCATAGATTTTCAGTAATTGTACTACAAAATGTTCATGTACCCTAATGTCATCTATAGGATCATCTCAGTAGATGCTGCTTTAAAATCCACTTCTTGTCTGAACACCTACTATATTACTGTTTCATTGGTTACTTGGTATAGATTTTGAGTACAATTTTCATATTTATTGAAGCTCGTTGCCATTTATTATATCTTTATATATATATATATATATATATATCTCTATATATATATCTATATATAGTTAACAATGCCAGAAATGTCTTTGGAAGTACCGGTAGCTATAGGATTCCAAGAATAAGATTGGCACCCTGAAATTAGAAACCCTGAAATGATTTGCACTTGCACAGTAGACATCATGGTGAAGGATCCACAATCCCAGAAGGGTGACACACTTTCATCAGGTTGCCTAACATTCATCTTTGATAATAGATCCCTGTAGATTACCTAAAATACAAAGAAATAACATGTTAGACTAATTAATATTAGCTGCTTCCAACTTAACAAGTGACAAGCTGAATGTAACATTACGATCTCTCTTTTTCTGCATATCATTAATACAAAGATATAATTAGATAAATTGACTAGATTATTTAATTACATTAAGCTGTATTATTGCTAAATGTTTCTTAGAAATATGAACCATAAAGATTAGTAAGTTGATCAACATAGTTATAGTATATGTAAACCCAATGACTAATTTTTGCATGCTATTGTATTTTCAAAATAATTCTAAAAGTTATTGTAAAGGCATTAAAAAAAAATGTCACACTTACTGGCTCTGTGTGATGGATTTGTACAGGGCTCTGTGCAATGGATTTGTACAGAGCAGCCCCTATCAATCTCTTTTGGGTTTCCCTGCCAACTCTTCTGGCTCCTCTCTCCTTCTGAGTGCCCCCCATAGCAAGCCTCTTGCTGTGGGGTACCTGTGCGGGTTCGATCCTGAGCTGGGCTCTGTGTCTCCCTTGACGCACACAGAGTGGCTCGGCCCTGCAACCCCTGCTCCCTCCTTTCAGGCTGTGATTGACAGCACCAGGAGCCAATGGACATTGTCCAGTTAAACAAGAGAGAGGAGAGAGCTGCTGCTCAGTGCTGCACTGCACAGCGCTTGATTGAGATCAGGCTCAGGTAAATATTTAGTGGGGGGCTGGGGGAGCTAAACACTGGAGTTTTTTTTTTTTTTTTTTACCTGAAAGGGTTAGGGTTCACCCTTTAGAACATGTTACATGTTCCATCCATATTTGCGCTGGAACATGTAACATGTTCCAATTCCTGTCACCTGTTTACTTGATCTCCCCCTCAGTGAGACAGCGAGCCGAGGATCTTCTCCCACACCCTCTATCACAATTTAAAAACAGCGTGGCTGTGAGGGGCTCTGCCCACAAGGCTGCATCATTCATTCACAGTTTCCCATGAATAAATGAACCGCAATGACCACGGCTGATGTTTTGTAGTTCTGAATGAACTGTGAGGGTGCTGATGAGCGCTCTCATAGTTTATACACAAGCCATGCAGCTTTCAAACATACAACCCATATGGAGGTACAGGCTGAAAGCTGCAGGACTTGTCTGCAGAAGCCTGACATTGCACCCCTGATCCACTGATCATGAGTGCAATGCTTTCCAAGCACCTGCAGGAAGAAATATTAAATGCACCTTTGTTTCTTCTGCAAAAATATGTGCTTTTATTATTTTTTCTAAAAAAGGTGAATTTAACCTTTAATGCAGAGTGCGCACTAAGGCAAAAAAAAAGAAAAAACCTTCTGCCTTTGCAACCACTTTAACATTTATGAATGTACAACTTTTATTAAAATAACACCTGGTAATCTGGTCATAAAGGTCCTTGTTCAGACACTTTCTGTGGAGGTGACAAGGCTGTATGTCTGTTCTCTCAAATGCACTTATTCATCATTACCCTGTTCCACAAGCTTCAGGTAACTATAACCAGTCATGCTGATGTTCACTATGCTGGCATTCCCTGCCCTTGCCACCACCAGAAAGCTTGCCCTGAGCATTGGAATGCAGCTGCCACTGGAGAAAATGCCTTACCAAACTACATTTAATCAAGTTAGGGTTTAGATTTAGTTTAAACAATCAAAATGATTCAGTAATTGAAGATTATTCACATATTTTTGAGCCATCTGCTGATCTACTGGTACACAATCTGCCACAAAATTGTTCATAGGGATTATTTAGTGATCTAAAAAACTCCATCTTTAGAAGCAATGGAAAGATTGTGTTCAGACTAACCTTTGAAGTACATTGAAATGAAGATTTGGGTTTAGCTGATCACCTTCACATGTATCTTTGAAAGAGATTGCCATGTATGTTCTAGCAGGCTGTATGTTCCAGTTTGCAGTGGCTGGTTAGTTGCCTGTTTTGACAAAGGATTTATTATATGTCTGTTAAGCAAATGACATTTTTTTTTGCATAACAATGTGCTTTCAAGTCCCTGAATTTAGTTTTTTTTAAATATGTGTTTCATTCATTGAAGTTATATATACAATAGATAATAGGTTATTGACTTTCAATCACATACTGTAAATACTGTATGTAAAAAGCAGAGGTAGAATAGGGTCACCATGTGTTATTATGTGATGCTATCACTGAGTACCAAATATTTATGTCCTCATTTTCAACACATTTAAAGAGCTTTGCTGCTGGTATAGAATATGGTTGGAAATTACTCAAATATCTTTTTTCTGTTTTTGAGCAGGTGAACAAGGCAAACCAAGTTATGGGCGTGTAGGTCGTGATGGTGAGAGAGGTCCACCCGGTCGAGCTGGGCAGCCTGGAATCCCTGGACCACCAGGCCCTCCTGGACAAGCAGGATATTGTGATCCTTCTTCTTGCAGCCTCCAGGCCCTTGCTGCTCCACAGTCCGCTAAAGATTTCAAAGGGCCAGTGTGAAGAGGTCTTGAACTGCTAAAAACCATGTTACTGTCTGCACCTAAAATCGACATCAAAGAATGGAAAAAAGGGAAGAGAAGATAACATACCCCTTTTTAATTTCCAAAGAGCAGGCATTAACACACTGTGACATTTATGACTTAATAAACACCTACCAAATTTGGAAAAGAAACATGGTGCTTAAAATACTTCATGAAGATACCCATAAGCATCTGCAGAGAATAAAAAATAATTTTACAAACATTTGTAAGTTGCCATTTTCACAAGTAAGAGTCCATGGATGAAGAACTACCTTGTATTTTACCTCATGTTTTAATCTCCAACATAGTGTATATAAACCCACTGGAATAAAAAGGCATATTCAACAGAAGTGTACTATGCAGGAAAAACAGCCTTGAAAAAATGTTCCTAGATTGCAGTTTTAAAAATAAAATGTCTCCAGTTATAGAATCCCAGCTTAATATATAGAAACTGTCACCATACCCAATCAATATTTCACCAATAATGTGTTTTTTAAAATTGTATTTTCATGTCTAAACATGGAGGGAAATGGTTCATGTAAAAAGGTGGTACAGCAAGAGCTGTAATTCTCTGTATATGTGCTATAGGTTGGCTGAAATGTCCTGAAGATGCAACCCAATTAAAGACAAAGTGATTTTTTTTTCCTTTAGCTTATTTTGACTCTAAGCATTATGGGTATAAAACCTGTATCAATTGACACCTTCTCTGTGTGGCATCCACTCTGCAGTGTGATAAAAATGCTTAACAGATTTTTAATATCCAGAAATAAAATCGTTTTATAACTGAGAATATTTATTTTCATGTGGCATCTCTGGTTGTATGGAAAACAAGAAAAGTAAGAAATAAATACTGTTTCGTAACCCTGTGCATTTCTTCAGTGTATGCTTGAATAAAGTTAAATAAGGAAATTGAACAAGACCCCTGAGGAGACATCTGCCTTTTAGTTTGAAACGTTTATTTTGTAAATGAGATAAATTGAAAGTTTAGATGTATGCTTTATTTATCATACTCTATATAGAAACTACAGGGGGTTATATATCAAAGTAATGGCATTAACTTTAATTAATGCTAGGAGACCCATTATAAACATATGGCAGACTGCTTTGTGGTACGCTTATCTTATTCTCTATAAACTGTGGGTGACTTGCGGGTGGTTACAAAGATCAATAGTGCATGTCAAAAATAATAGAACTTTTTAAAATGTTGCTTTTATTTACAAGTTTAAAAAGATATGCTTGATTGGGAGTAGTGGTGTTATTAAATTACATGTACATACTGTACACGATCAATTTATTCAAACTACACTTCTGTAAAATAAATTAATATAGTATAAAAAATTGTTACATGGGCCATTTTTTAATTTCATATCAATGCAAATTACATTTGAATTTAAATCTTAAGTCACTGTGATTTTCTAAAAATGTTAAAAAAATGCAGTAAAAATAGCAACCTGGAGGCATTATATACACTTCTGGTGTATGGAAGTCCCAGAACTATGTTTCCTGCTTGTGTGATTGATTCACTTATTTTTTCAGATGTCTGAGAAATTTTAGACATCCCCTGCAATAGGAGTTTAATTTTTTGTAAGGTACACAAGGATATCTTCCTCTTAATTGTAACAGGGCTTCCAGATTCCAATAGGTCTGCCATTAAAGACCCCACATCCACTGGGTCAGATGTGAGGATGAGGTCCCCATCAACATAGAGATTTATTTATTTATTTATTATTTGTTTCAGGTACTAGTATAGCGCTGTCAATTTACGCAGCACTTTACATATATATTGTACATTCACATCAGTCCCTAACCCTCAAGGGGTGTACAATCTAAGGTCCCTAACTCACATTCATATACAAGGGCCAATTTTCGACAGAATCCAATTAACCTACCAGCATGTCTTTGTAGTGTGGGAGGAAACCGGAGTACCTGGAGGAAACCAGCCCAGGCACAGGGAGAACATACAAATTCCAGGCAGGAGGTGCCGTGGCTGGAATTCGAACCAACGACCCGAGTACTGCCAGGCAGAAGTGCTAACCATTTAGCCACTGTGCTGCCCATAAGGTGCCTTTTCCAGGGGAAGGGCCTAGAACGCTATCCTCCCCATGTTAAGGGCATGGTGCCATCCATAGTGTGGTTCTGGAGTAGGGGGTGCACACTCTCTGCCCTCCCTTTCTTGGCCAGGCAGGCTACTTGTTTGCATAGTGGTCTAGTAGAAACCTTTTTTTGCCTGTTTCTTAGTACTTAGACAATGACCCCAATTTGGTAAGCAAATACTCTGAGGTATTTTCTGAAAGGCATAGTGAGTCTTTTGAAAATGCCATTTTTGGCCAAATGTTTTTGTATTTGTATTTTTTTACACAAAGTTGCCAATTAATAAGATATTTTTAATGCACATCATAGACATGCTTAGAATTACACCCCAAAACACATTCTTCTAATTCTCCCTTGTATGGCAATACCACATGTAAGACATTTTCACAGCCTAGCCCAAAATCCAAGGAGCACCTTTAAGCATTCTAGGGGAATAAATCACGCAGCTAATTTCCTGACTACCTATCATATTTTTGGAGGCCCACAAAATGACCACATTTTGAAAAACAAACACCCCAAGGTATTCTCTAAGAAGCATGGCAAGTCTTTTGAAGACTTCATTTTTGTCACAAGTTTTTGGAAAATGTGGAGAGAAACTGAAAATTAATTTTTTTACACAAAATTGGCAAGTTAATAAGATATTTCTCAAACCCAGCATGGGCATGCTTAGAATTACACCCCAGAACACATTCTATTACACCTTTTTCAGTATGGCGATGTGTGAGACTCTCTCACTTTTTAGACTGATTTGTTTAGCACACAAAATAATCAATTGTATCAAAACCAATATACTATAATGGTCGACTCTATATGAGTGATCAGGGAATATATCTTAGGATAGCATCACCTATAGCAGTCACAGTTCCAAGCAAGCCTAGCCTCCTGCTACATGGCTGCTCCAGGAATGTAATTTTCACTGATGAGGAAGTACAGGAGGTTAAAGAAAGGAAGAACAAAAGAGTCCCTGTGGTTTCCAGAGTGCAGTTGTCCGCAGG
This sequence comes from Staurois parvus, assembly GCF_062004578.1. Taxonomy (NCBI): domain Eukaryota; kingdom Metazoa; phylum Chordata; class Amphibia; order Anura; family Ranidae; genus Staurois; species Staurois parvus. The sequence continues at coordinate 445,122 of NW_028318109.1, read as the reverse complement.
GGATGGCTGGGACTGGTGTCTCACAGAAACATAGTCAGACATGCAGATGGGTCAGTTCAGGCAACAGGGAGAGACATGGTCAGCAAACAGGCAATAAATCCATCCAGGCAACAGGCAGAAATGTGGTCAATAAACAGGCCACTGTCAGTACAAGCGGCAGACAACACTGCAGTGGTGTGGCGGTGATCAGGAACTTTGTTGCTGGCTGCACTGGTCTGGTGACACTGGGGAGTAGCGTGGCAGCAATCAGGAACACTGCTTCTGACTTACACTGGTCAGGTGACACCGGGACTGGTGTGTTGCTAGTCAGGGACACTGTTGCCGACTTACACTGGTGTGGTGACACTGCGACTGGTGTGGCGATGATCAGGGACTCTATAACTGGTGTGGTGGTGATTAGGGACAATATGACTGGTGTGATGGTGATCAGTAATACTATGACTGGTGTGGCAGTAATCAGAGACACTGTAACTTGTGTGGCTGTAATCACGGACAATTAGATTGGTGTGGTTGTGATTATCCTACCGCCTCAACCTCAGCAACATTTCCAAATTCACCCCTTTCTGACCAATGACTCCGCAAAATAACTTATCCACACCTTTATATCCCACCTCCTCACTGGCCTACTATTACACAGGTTATCCCCCCTTCAGTCTATTATGAATGCTGCTGCTAGACTCATACACCTTACCAACAGATCAGCGACTGCTGCCCCTCTCTGCCAATCCCTTCACTGGCTTCCACTAACCCAACATATAAAATTCAAAATACTAACCACAACATACAAAGCCATCCACAACACTGGCCCTAGGTACATCACCGACTTCATCTGCAGATATCGTCCAAATCACCCACTCTGCTCCTCCCAAGACATCTTGCTCTCCAGCTCCCTCGTCACCTCCTCCCATGCTCACCTCCAGGACTTCTCCAGAGCCTCGCCCATCGTCTGGAACTCCCTATCCTAGTATGTCCAGTCAGCCTCCATCCTGTCTGCCTTTAGGCAATCTTTGAAAAATCACTTATTCAGGGAAGCCTACCCCACCTACACTTAAGAACTATACTTGGTTCACCTCCATCAGATTACCCCCTGCAGCTATCACCTTTTGTACCACCCCCCCACCTTCCTTTAGATTGTAAGCTACAAAAGCAGGGCCCTCCTTTTCCTTCTGTACTGAAATGTATTGTAATTGTACTGTCTCCCTTATATTGTAAAGAGCTGCACAAACTGTTGGCGCTATATAAATCCTGTATAATAATAAGGGATAATATGACTGGTATGGCAGTGATCAGGGACACTGTGAGTGGTGAGACAGTGATTAGGGACACTGACTGGAAGTTCTGGTCTGGTGACATTGTACTGCTGTGGCGGTGATCATATATAATGGCTGGTGGCACTGACATGCAGTGATATCACAGCAGCCAGCTATTGTACATGATCACTTCCACAGTGGCACGATGTCACCATAGTAACACTGCACTTGCACTGGTGACAGTATGTAAAAAAAGAAAAAAAAATTATATATATATATATATATATATATATATATAGTGTATTTATTTTTTACAGTTTTATTTTTAAAAACATCCTGTCACCAGGGCAGTGCAGTGTTACCATAGTGACACTGCACTACTCTGAGGAAGTGAGTGGGATTTTTTTTTTGCACTATGTTTGCTACACAGTCATGATGGCTTTATAAACAACCATTTCTGGCACTTCTCGTCTGCAATTAAGGAATCCCTTAATCATTATATTTAAAGGAATTTTCTATTTTTAATTTTGCCTTTTGAGCCTTATTAAAAGACCAGCTCCATGCCGAACAGTATTTTTAAAAAAATTGGTTTGGCATTGGTATTTGTCCTCTATGGCAGTGCCCAGCTACCCATACTTTCTAGCCATAGCCTGTATATTGGCCTTAAAAAAGTTCAGAAAAAAATTAAAAGGTTAATCTCCCATAGACCTGACAATGGGGTTCAGGTGTATGTTCGTGGTTTGCAATTTTTTACATTTGTTAGGCACATTTACAGTGAACCAAATTTTGCTTGTGTACCACTACCCCTTTAGGAGTTAGCCAGGCAACACACCTTTTCCTCCACACTTGCACACTGGAGATGGTAACACAGTCCTTGAGCTTGTTTTTGTAGTTTTAAAAAGGTATTTTGAACTTGGATGGAGTTAAGAGTAGAAACTTGAGGACAAACTCCTTGGCAAAGATGTGGGCAAAAACAATGAAAGTCTCTCCTTTGAAGAGCTCTCCAGCCCTTCTGGTGTACCACCCCAGACCCTCTTCACCCAGCTGCCTAAGGGAATCCCTGGGCAAAGGGACCCAGAAACTAACACTTTAGAAAGCAGCACCAGATGAGGAGCTAGTTGGGTTTTCCACCTGACTGTCCTCTCCCCTTATCTAGCAGAGGGGGTGTAGGATTACTCACTCAGTCCTCTCCTGTGAGCTTGGTGGGTCGGTGGCTGCCTTCAGGCCTTATGCTGGGCTGGCTCCTTCTCTGCTCCACAGGTAGTCCTCTCTCAGGGGACGGTGAGTCTGAGAGATCCTCCTCTCCAGTTCCTGCCTGCAGGTAGGCCCTTCTCCTGGGCCTCCTCCCAGGCTCCACACTCCAGCCTTCTCACTCCATGTTCCACCCAACACTGACTACTTCCTGGTCAGGTTCTCTCATGAACAAAAGCAAACAAGGGAGCACTCTCATCGTGCATTACCGTGGTACACCACAAAAATATTGAGAAAACAAATAGATATATACTCACAAACCAAAAGAGACTTGCTTCGGGAGATGAACCCCCTTCTTCAGAGCTAAACTGTTATTTAGCTCTAAAGAAGGAGGTTCATCTCCCAAAACGCGTTAGCTTATCCATAATTAGGGCACAGCATTGCATTGGACTGTTATTGCGGACCACCTATTCTGCTTTTATTCTCTTTTGGTTTGCGAGTATATATCTATTTGTTTTCTCAATAAATACATGGTGTACCACGGTAATGCATGATGAGAGTGCGCCCTTGTTTGCTTTTGTTCATCAGTATCCAGATTTCTCGATCTTTGAAGGGCTGTACCTCTCCGTTTGGCATTCTGAATTTCTTCTAGTCTGCATAAAGATTTGAGCGCTGGTTTTGTTTGTTTGTTTCAGGCTCTCTTATACTTAAGGGCTGTCCTGACCCCATGCCAACCTTACTGCTTGGGGATCGGTCAAGATCCCTTAAGTATGCAGATCAGCCCCTCCTCACCCACTGCCTCCTAGAAACTGATCAAGCTTCTAGATCGGGGGGAGGTATCAGGGAACTGACCTGCAGAGCCCTCAGCCCTGACCAAAAGAAAACTGGCTGACTCATCCCAGGCTGACTCATACCAGGCTGCTATCCAGCCTGTAACTAAAAAACCTAGCTAGGTCCTCCTGGCTAACTAGAGGGGCGCTACATTTGGGTCATTTATCTCTAGGTTTAGCCCATCTCTATTTTACTAAATATAAAATGTTATTGTTCTTTTATGTTCTTGTTGGAGATGTCATCCCATGAACAAATAAATATTGTAAATTACATTTTGATAATGGCCACCTGAAGTGACACTGAATTAACCAAAAAAATGCTTTTGGGCACAGTTCTTTGGTAAAGGAGGCTTTGTATATCTTGTCTACCAATAGACCTGTCCCTTTCACCTAGTAATGCCTAAGTTTAACTAACACTGCCTGCTGCTCATTCTCAGTGTACATTGCAGGCATCTGTAAGATGCTGTAGAGTGGAGACTTCTATCAGCTAATGACAAGCAAATGTATTTGGGTTTGATTTGCATGTCTCTAGTCAAAGTCATTGTAAATGGAAAAAATGGTTTTAAACTGCTAATTAGGCAAGGGGTTGTCAAACAAATGGCATAGGGAGCTGGGCAATGCCCTAGTAGACATATACCAATGCACATTTTTTAAAGTAGTGCTCAGCAGGGAGATAGTCCTCATATTTATGTGACTTTGAGGGCCACATTGGAAAAACATTTTTAACACTGGAGCCTGCAAAGCTTTCCACTGTTATCCGTGGATTTTGGGTGCAGTGCTCAGATATTACTACAACTCGTTAATTATAAAACATAACATTTTGTGGCTGATCATGCCCTGGTTGTGCAATTTTGAGGAACAAGATTACTTGTCAGTTTACCACTCTTTTTTTGAATCAATGTAGTGTTAAGAATTTTGAACTAATTGAACTGACTGGATCTTTTTCCTACAATCTCAGAGCTAAATGGAGACTGGACAATTCTATACTGTGATAACTGTAATGGGGATACAGTGTGCTTATTTATTATGTCAAAGATTATTTAATATGTGAGGATTATTTAATATGTAAAAAAAAACCCTAGCAAGGTGTACATGACATTCTTTCACAACCGATTACATTTCCCCTCACAGCTGGTTTGTTGTAAGGAGCTACTGCTAGTGGATGGATTAGTGAATATCAATTATCTGTCTGTATTTGATTCCTCTGAATATTTGCTTTTCGATCTGTGTAATTAGGGGAAAACCACACAATTTCAGAATCAAAGCATTGATAACTTGAATTCTTTATGACTCTGCTCACTAGAAAAATGTGCATGCATATACTGTAAATAGGAGAATTAAAAGAAATCACAAATTGCTTAGCTGGTGAGCAGAATTTTCATCACTTGTTAATGCACTTTGCTGTTTGCCTTATTAAATAAGAATGCACGTATATAACTGACTCACAGAAAGTGATCTTTAGAATGTACTTGAAATATTTGTAGACGAGAGAATGTCTTAGTTTGGAAATTGTAGATTAGTATTCATAAGCTGCTGCAGAGAAAACAGTTGTGTTATAAGCTGATGTCAGCATTCTGGATGATTGAAGATCTTTCAGGCTGATTTGTGGATCATTAAAATGAACACAGCATGGTGCACAGCAGAGTAACAGACCGTTGTTTCTGTTATTGGTGCTCTAATATAATATGAGGTTTAACTGTCTGGTCTGGAATAACTTTATTGCAAAGTGCATAGCTGTCAGCTGTTTTACTGATTAAATTGTAGAATATTTCTGGTACTATAAGTATATTTTAGTTAAAAAGTTTCATCATAGATTGTACATTCATGTAGCAACTATCTTTATGAAACATTGGTCTATTATACTTCAAGACCCTCCTTTAAAGTCCACAATCACTGATAGACCTACATTTTCTTATAGGAAAACTCCCAGTATCAAGAGAAGGTAGCTCCTATTAAGTATAAGCCCACACTTAAAACCTATAATGGGCCTAGCTGTACTTTCATTCATTTAATGGGCATGTTTCAGCATAAAAAGTAAAAATGTCTTCAACACGGCCAACACAATATACAGGAAATGGTAGGACCTTTGACATTAGCTCCTTTTACAATTGCGGGATACACTACGTTGTGTACTGTCTTTCCTGCCCCTGTGGACTTTTATAGACAGTACCATCCAAACCTTGAGTATATCATTTTTTCAGATATAGAATAGCACATCTTTTGTTTTCTAGGAGAAATTTGTAACCTCATGGGTATATTTTTTTCCAATGCCTTTTTTAAAAAAAATATAGTTTTAAAAGGTTTATGTCTTTCAAAAATTAATTTAAGATCAGTGTTTATTTTATTTATATATTAATGTATTTGCCCCTGTTTAAAATTTTATCTCTATTAACATTTTTCCACAATTTTCCTTTCTTATTTTTTCCTATATCTTTTAAATATATAAATAAAATGATATACATCTCCTCCTCCTCCGTTCCTCTTCCCCTTCCTGTTGGGGTACCCCAAGGTTGTGTTCTTGGGCCTCTCTTTTTCTCTCTGTATACCTCCTCCCTGGGCCAACTGATAACCTTCCATGGTTTCCAATACCACCTCTATGCTGATGACACTCAAATTTATCTCTCCTCTCCCCAGCTCACCCACTCAATCTCCTCACATATCACAAATCTACTAAGCGACATATCAACATGGATGTCACATCACTACCTCAAACTCAATCTTTCAAAAACTGAGCTTGTAATATTTCCTCCTTCCCGATCCCACACACACGACTTTACCATTAAGACCAACAGCACAACCATTGGTCCTTCCCCTCATGCCAGGGTGCTAGGCGTAATCCTAGGCTCTGACCTCTCCTTTGGGCCCCACATCCACTCACTGGCTAAATCCTGCCGCCTCAACCTCCGGAACATTTTCAAAATCCGTCCCTTCATGACCAATGACACCACAAAACAACTTATTCACACCTTGGTTATATCCTGCCTCGATTACTGTAACCCCCTCCTCACTGGTCTACTGTTACACAGGCTATCCTCCCTTCAGTCTATTATGAATGCTGCTGCTAGACTCATACACCTTACCAACCAATCAGCATCTGCTGCCCCTCTCTGTCAATCCCTTCACTGGCTTCCAATAACCCAACGTATAAAATTCAAAATACTAATCACAGCTTACAAAGCCATCCACAACACTGCCCCTAGCTACATCACCAACCTCATCCACAGATATCGGCCAAATTGCCCACTCCGCTCCTCCCATGATATCTTCCTCTCTAGCTCCCTCATCACCTCCTCCCACGCTCACCTCCAGGACTTCTCCAGAGCCTCTCCCATCCTCTGGAACTTCCTACCACTGTATGTCCAGTCAGCCCCCACCCTGTCTGCCTTTAGGCGATCTTTGAAAACTCACTTCTTCAGGGAAGTCTACCCCACCTCCGCCTAAGAACTGTACTTGAATCACCTCCACCAGATCATCCCCCGCAGCTATCACCTTTTGTATCATCTCCCCCCTCCTTTAGATTGTAAGCTCCACGAGCAGGGCCCTCACATTCATTCTGTACTGAAAATGTATTGTAATTGTACTGTCTCCCTTATATTGCAAAGCGCTGCGCAAACTGTTGGCATTATATAAATTATGTATAATAATATATATATATATATATATATATATATTTTTTTTTTTTCTTTGTGGGCTGGTGGCAGTGTATTAATGCTGTTTTTAGTAAGCAGGACAGAAACATAATAGGTGGTGGTGTATATTTTTTTTTATCAAACATCGATTTTTAAATTGCTTTTAACAATTACATGTTTTTATACTTGTACAGTATATAATTGCACAAGTCCCAATTTCATTTCAGCACAATTTGTGGTTATGCTGTACGTTATAGTCCTTATACCCCATAAATACTGTCCTTTGGACATACTACAAAGGCTTGAGAAGTGAGCACTGATGCTCTGAAATGCATAGCCACGCTGCAAATTATGCTCTTCTAACGTGTGACATCAGTTGCAGTCCGTCCAGTCTGCCTTCCACCATAGTTTTGGCTTCCTGGTGTTCAGCGCTTCCTGCCTGCATCCTTGCATCTTTGCACCCAGCCTTCGTAGTTACATCCAGGGTCATCTTTAATATTGATTGGACAGTGGGCAAACATTTTCTTGGGCTCCCACAGAGTTCTGTGAATGGGAGAACTACAAGTACGGACAGCCTTTGTGGCTGATGGCTTGGAGTTCTCAATGAACTACCACTACACTGTTGAGCTCTCTAGGTAGTTCATTGATGCTTCCTGCCATTGTGTAACTGCCTGCCTGTACAATGTAAGAGCAGGCAGCTCACACTGACAGTTTGCAAGAGACCAGCATTGCACCTGCAATCTGCCAATCATGGGTGCAATGCTTTACAGGCTCCGAATAAAAAAATAATAAATGCACATTGTTATTCCTGCAAAAATGATGTGCATTTTTTTTAAGGTGAACTAATCCTTGAAATGGCGATAACACACCTAAAGACTTATGTAGCAGAATTCATGTCAATGAGAGAGCAACAGAATGACTTGACTTCCTTATGGGCGCAAAAAAAAGGCTTTGTTAAAGTGGTTCTAAAAGTTGTTGTTTTTTTTGGTTATTTAAAGCAGAACTCCTGTATACTGCATCTGAGCATCACAAACCAGAAACATTATTTAATTCATTTTTAATATTCAAAGCAAACCCCCCCATCCATCTATGTCTCCATGCTTTATTTTTCTGAGAAACCACTTTGAAAAACATCCCTAGCATCTCTGGCAGCAGTCATCTTGAATAAGGGCAGAGCATTTATGTAGCATTGACTTCCTGAATCCATCTGCCCTTAGATCAGGCCTGCAGACAGGAGGGTGTGCTTAGCAAAGAAAACCCCTTCTCCTCTCCTAAAGACTCCTGGGATCATTTGCCTAGGCCTGGAAACCAGGAAGTAACTAAAGAAATGTATAAAACAAGAATAAAACAAGTAAATAGAACATACCTTCCTATCCATTACTAAAGATAGCATCATAAGGAAAAAAAAAATCATTGTGTTGATTAGGAGAGTGAAGTTCCACATTAAAATAACAAACATGTTATACTTACCTGCTCTGTGTAATGGTTTTGCACAGACCAGCCCTGATCCACTTCTTTTTGGGTCTCCCGGAGGCGCTCCTGGCCTCTCTCCCTTGCCGAGTGCAGCTTGCTCTGGGGGCTCTTGTGCATGCTCACTCCTAAGCCAGCTTTGTGATTCAACAGGATATACAGAGCATGGCTCAATCCTGCTCCCCCACTCTCTCCTCACTGGCTGTGATTGACAGCAGCAGGAGCCAATGGCTCCAAACCTACCTCCTAGCTCCCACTACAGCTGTGAGCCGCGGCCTCCTCCCGACCATACAGGCTGCATGGGGCTGAGTTAGAGTACCAGTGGAGCTCCCAGCCCCACCCCCTCCCCTGCTGGCTAGGGAATATAATACAGCGCTGCCTCCGTGTATCTGGTTGGCCTGCAGTGCCATCTTGGGCTGAGGGCAGCTCCAATTTGTGGGCAGCATAGGCTCAAGCGGCAATTGCTTTGGGCCTCATAACAGTGACAGGGTCCAGAGCAGCTGCCCCTTTTGCATGAGTTAAAGATGGCCCTGATTACATCTCATGTTCGGGCACAAGCTGTCAGCCCAGAGGGAGACGACTGCCATTGTATCATGTTTGGATGAGATGTGCTCTTTTTAGAGATGTAAAATTGAGAGAAATTTTGAAGCAATGGGAAAAAGCATTTTTTCCCTGTTTTTTTCAGAAAAAAATGAAAGTTACTGGCAAATTTAAATGTAAAAATTTCAGTGTGGAGTAGTCTTATAAATTGAAAATAATTTTGTTACACTGCAATTTGCAGCTTTACTCTCAGCAGAAATTGCACTGTGGAAATGTTTCCAAACTCTAGATCAGGGTTTCTCAACTGTTTTACCTTTGAGGAACCCCAGGCAAAAAGTCAGATGTCTGGGAACCCCTGAAATAATTTTTGTATGTACAGCTCATAAAACAGTGATGTGATCAACAAGCTGTAGATATAACAATTATTCTTAGAAAGCATTAAACAATAGAATACACATTAAAACTTACTTCCTTATTGTAAAATTTGTGCTTGCTTTTTTTGCACAGATGCTCAATTCTGGGTCAGACTTGAGATAAGTAGTGTACAGGAGGTCAGCAGGACAGGGCAGAGCACAGGGGATACAGGAGAGAACAGTGCGGGGGAGGGGCAGGAGAGAACAATATAGGGGAGCCTGGAAAGAACTTTACAGGGAGGCCAGTAGAGAACTGTACGAGGGGAGGCAGGAACAGTAAGGGTGGTGGAGCAGAAGAGAACAGCACAGTATAGTGGGTACAAGAGGGAATAGTACAGAAGTGACTGGAAAGAACAAGAGAATAGTATGGGGGGAGCAGGAGAGAATAGTATAGGGGAGCCAGAAATGAATAGTATATATGGGCCAGGAGGAAAAAGTATAGGGGAACCGGAAAGGAACAGTATAGGGGGTCAAGAGGTAACAGTATTGGGGGGCCAGGAGAACACAGCTCAGTACAAGGGGGCCAGGAGGAAACAGTACTGGAGAACACAATACTGGAGTCTGTAGCGGTTTTCCTCATACAGAGTAGCTAAGTAAAGCTTGTGGATCCTATCTGGCATGCTGATCCTCACTCACACTCCTCACTCACACTCCTCTCTTTGCCCCAGGTGTCTTTGTGATGTCACACAAGACACCTGGGGCAAACAGGAAAGGAGAACTGGTAGGGATCAGCATAGAACAGTGATGCAAGTTGTTTCCCTCTGCGACTCTGAAATTTGACTGTCAGCTATGTGGGGATGTGATCTACCCATCTTCTGCTAGTGATGGATGGGCTGATTGTGGTGGAACCCCTGGGGACCTCTTGTGGAACTGGTTGAGAAAACTTCTCTAAATGTTAGTCTCACCATTTTAATAAAAGAAAAAACTATTTACTGACCAGACTATAGCTAAACATTATGCTGTGATGGTGGAGAACATTAATAGGATGTTTTAAAGGTTATAAAGATAAACTAAATTGTTAAATTTACCCTTACCTGTCAATTAACGCTTGAGAGGAAGACAGAAACTATCATATACTGTATCCCAACAATCACCCAACTGTAGGCAGTACACACAAAGAGCACTCTGGGGATGTCTTTTTTTGTGTTTTTTTTTTTGTGGTAACTTGGATGAGGTATAAAGTAATATGGGATACTCTAGGACCACAAACAAGAACAAGAGGAAACCCTTCCATATGTTGCAAACTTCAGAAACAGATCTTCTGCTCATCTCGAGCGATTGTGGCGTAAAACAAATCCCAGCAAGTATTCACCCAATATAAATCTGCTTTCTTAACATACAATTCCTCCCTTCATGCTGCCAAACAAGCCTACTTTGTCACTCTTTTTAATATCTTGTCCTCGTCGTCTCTTCTCTACTTTTAACTCTCCACTTTCTCCACCTCCACCTCTACCCAGTACCTCACTCACTGCTCATGAGATTGCAAATCATTTCAAAAACAAGATTGACGCACGGTCACCCTCTCCTTCCATCCTATGCTCCCTCACTCACATCTTCAATTTTTCCCTCTCTAATGGTGCCTTCCCCTCCCCTCTAAAGCATGCGCACATCACTCCCATACTTAAAAAGCCCTCCCTGGACCCCACCAACCTGAACAACTTAAGACCCATCTCCCTGCTACCATTTACTTTTTCTTTCTGTAGGGGTGCCTCAAGGATCTGTCCTTGGATCCCTTCTCTTCTCCATCTACACCTCCTCCCTTGGTCACTTGATAAACTCCCATGGCTTTAAGTACCATCTCTATGCTGATGACACACATATCTATCTTTCTACCCCTCACCTCACCCCTTCAGTCTCCTCTCACATTACTAACCTACTAAGCGACATATCGGCATGGATGTCACTCCACTTCCTCAAACTCAATCTTTCCAAAACTGAGCTCTTAGTATTCCCCCCAGCCCGAAAACCGAAAATTATGTTAACTGGGGCGTTTGTAAACCAAGGTACACCTGTAACTAAATTTACCTAACATTCTATCAAGCTAACTAGAAGGGTGCTAAAAAACTAAAGGCTAAGAGATCAATATTTTCTGGTACCAAAGTTCTTTACTGAAAAGAGTAACAAAACATGAGAGCAAAAATGGTACATCACGAACAGCGTTCAGTAAAGGAACAATGTACAGTGTCATGACAGTAATATTGACCCGTGCAGGGGTCCATAGAACAGAAAGCAATCTGGTGCTTGGTTGTCTAGAGTGGCATTGTGAAAATACACTGAGATCATAACCAGAGGTATAACTAAACCTGGCAGTCTATAGCAAATGTTTTCAGAAGGATCATGTAACCCAACTACAAGAATGTCTTCCAGCAATATCCCAACGCTTGGCCTTAAAAAAAGGAGGCAAGGAGGATGGAAGGGCTTGGTGTCTGACAATACAAAGCAGTGGCCACCAAGGCCCTGTCACAAAATCGATTGAGAAAAAAACAAACAAAAAAATAGCGTAAAAGGAAAAATAAGGAGGTGGGAAGAGCAAAAAAAAATTCCCACCACATCAGAAAGGACAAAGAAACAGAAACAAAAAAGAAAAGGAGAGGATAGCAGGGGATGTAGACTGAGAGAGGGAGGGAAGTTAACCTTTGGGAAGTGCTAGACCGTGTCAACGCCCCCGGGGGGGGGGGGGGTTGGGGAGGGAGCCACATTGTGGATTAGAGGTTGGAAATTGAGAAATGGAGTGAAAACCCATTCAAGGTTGCTAGATCTGCAAGCAAATCCTGTCATGGCTACCTTCCAACACCTCTGTTAGTTATTTGTTGATAAAGAAGCCCTGAATTTTAGATCTGACATCTTCAAATTGGAGAGTGAGTGATTTCCAAGAGTATGCTATAGTTTGTTTTGTTACCATGAAAAAAAAAAAGCTAACCAGCATGCAAGTTTTACGGGGCCCATCGTGGAGGGGTTTATGAAGCATTGCTTCACTAGTGTTCTTCTAGAGGTTGATATGTGTGACTGAATGGATTAGGTTATAAACTCTGGTCCATAAATGATGGGCTACCGGGCAAGTCCACCAGAGATGAAGCATCATACCATCAGCCTTACAACTGCAAAAGCAGCAAGGATCATAACATGGTATGTGTTTCGCCATTCGGGCAAGTGTAAAGTACCATCTTGATAGGACCTTAGATGAGCTTTCCAGTGCTTGTATATTGCGGAAGCATCGAGAGACTGCTTGCCTTATGGGTACCCAGTCTTCAGTAGAAAATGTTTTGCGGAGCTCTCTGCCCCATTGGATGCAATAAGCCCTCAGGGCTTCTGCTACAGTATATGACTTCAGATTGTCTGGTATATACTCAAGAGAGTGCCCTTGGTTGAAGTTGATGCCCTGCAAAGCGATTCAAATCTCATTAAAATTATAAGGGAATCCTGATTGCGCACCAAGGGTTCAATAAAGTGACGTAACTGAAGGTATCTAAAGATTTTGGAGGGTGGGATATCATAACTGGAGTTGTGCATACAGTATGTGCATAAACCATGTATCGTTAGCAGCGAGTGGATTGTCGTAAAGCCATGAGTCATCCACCAGTGGTAGGACCCTTTCTCCGTTTTTCCCAGGGGAAATAGTGGACAATCAAATAGTTGAAGAAGAGGTAGATGAGGAGACAATAATCCTGCAGAGTATTTACATGAGTCCCAGACACGTAGGGAAATAGGCCAGGATCGGATTTAATGGTTTAGGTCTAGCCGAAGTAGAGAAAAAGGCAATAGAGGATGTGTTTCCAGGATATCTATCAAAGCCCATAAAGGTAAGTCACTTCCAGAAAAAATCTGAGTAAGAGTTGTGATCTGGGCTGCAGTGTAATTGTGGTGGACATTGGGGAGTCCAACGCTGCCTCAAATCTGTGGGTGATATAGCAAATGTTGAGAGAGATCAATATTTTCACCCAGGGAGTTAAGCTGACTATCTTTGGTGGATGAAAGGGGCATTTTCTTACTCAAGGTGTCTCTAAACAAATAGGCAGTGCTAAGCTTTGTCATTAGAATGCCCAGCATATTTTGTAAGTGAGCATCATGGATTAAACCTGTTTAAGGATGGGCGTAAGGATCTGTGCAGACTAAGCTAGAATGGAGGAAGATGCTGAAAGCCAGAATGGAAAAATGCTCTTGCCAAGGGCAGGCTTTGATAGTAGTTGATCTTCCCCAGAGCCACAATGGTGCATTGGATTTGTGTGGATTTGTCCTGCAGATAGAGAGGGTAAAAGAGAACCAGTCATTAGGCAAGACAGTAGCATAGAAAAAAGAATTAGTGGCCATATTCAACTAGGCAGAGATGCTGACACAGTATGAGACAAAAGTGTAGTCAGGAAGAGCAGTCAAAGGTTGTTGCCAGGGAAACCAGAGTCAAAGGTCTTTTTAACTTTGTTAACCACATAGCAAGGGCCACGGATGACAGAGCAAAAATGAGATAACAATAAGAAATGTCAGTAATAGGGATGAGAGAATGTGTTTGGGTTTGGTATGCAGGGGGGGCTGGGGGGGGGGGGGGTGTAATCAAACTTAGCATGAAGTCCCAAGAATGTAAAATTTAAAATCAATCTCTACTGAAATCAATGGGGTGGATGTGAGGCCATGATTACCAGTTCTAATCATTTTCAGGGTAATATGCAAAGGATTTTAAAAAGGACATAGGGATCTGGTACAGCCTAAGGGGCACATGAATCAATGTAGAACAAAATGTGGAGAGAGGGTCTTCAACTTTGAGGGTGAGATTAGAAACCAATCATTTTAAGGGCTTGCTTGGGAAAATGCCCTTAAATTGTATATGGTTTTACAGTACAATTCCAGTGACACCATATTCTGGCATTGCATATTCTGAATGCCTACTTGTTTTTTTAACTTTCCCATTATTGCTTTATTGCTTAAATACAGCAACAGCACTCTGCTCTTATTCTTTAATCCTGAAAAAAAGGCCTTGTTTAGATAGGTGGCTGTGACACCTGATTTTTTATTCAGCAGTAATAGGTCTGAATTAAATGGATGAAAGTAGAAGTCACAACAGATTTATAAGCTATAGCAATGTTTACTCTTTATAAAATTAAAGCTAAAGCCCTCAACTTTGTACAAATTGGCCAGTGAAAAAACTATTTCATAGTATAGTTTTTGAGCATTTTTACAGTACAAGAATTGTCTGAAATTACTCGGCTCTATGCTCTGTGCTGTGTAATTTGTGATGTTAGATTCCTGCCTCCTGTGCTTTAGAGGGCTGAAAATAAACAGATACAATGTATGTAGGAGGATTTGTTTAATCTCTGTGTATCACTTGGGGCTAGTCACTTCAGTGGGTATATGTAAGGGTTTACAACCACTTTAAAGACAGAACACAGACATGATTTCTTATGGAATGATTTTGCTGTGACTCTGCATCAGTAACAAAGATATTCCACTAAAACAAAATGGAACTCCTGATCTAAAGATGATTGATGCAGATGCCAAAGTAAAAGTTATTCTACCCTGCTTACTTTGTTGTGACAATCACATGGAGGCCAAGTGGATCAAGCCTCACACATATTTTCTGATTGGCAAAGCAGGCATTACTCCCATGCCTGACAAAGATGAAGAATTTGATAAGAATACACCAGCCAACTTTGCTTATACAAGCCAATGTTTGTTGCAGTATCACCTTTTTATGATGTAAAAGGAAAGAAAAATCAAAATGTTATCTTTTATGCAGCTCCTTGTATAAAGCCACAGGGTGTCTAGGCAGCTACTGAATACATTTCTGTTTTGTGAACTGTTTAAAAATAGTTTTAAAAATGTACATCTGGTTCTGTTAACTCTATTCTCATTTACCTGTTAGTAATGGCATAACCAGTTTCATAATAAAAAAAAAAGAAAAAAAGTGAAAAAAAAAAAAAACAACAACAGGGATTTGTCAGATGAAACAGCAGTGTGAAATTGGCCAGCAGCAAGACAATTTCAATCAAGGATAACGAGCCTAACAATTATATTTCTATATTTTATTTTACATACTGATATACAGGGGTGCTATGAATGTAATGTGGTTACAAACTGTTCTTGTGCTTACTTTTTTTCTATCAAATGTGCAAAAAAAAACAAAAACTCTTCAACAGATTGTCAGAAACAACTTCCTCTTGTGTTCTAATTACCCTAGCTTAATGGTATAATCTACAAAAAAAAAAAAAAAAGAGGACAGACTCCATATAATAAAAAAAAATTTAAGGTGTTTACAACTGAAGAATCAGTCAGTAGTTCCTGACAGATATTGTGATCTGTGCACACAGGCAGGGCACATAAGAAAATGAACTCCAGCACTGCATAATTTCAAGCATAGTTTGGTAAAGTAGATGTAAGTACAACCAAGTTGTCATAGAGGCTTTAACAGCTGGTGATGCTAATATTAAGGTATTTGTCTGGGCACTGTTATGGGGTGACAATTCTCTGCCCCTCTCTCTAAAAATCACCTGCCAGCAAATCCCCTTGTCATATACCTTCCCAAAGGAAAAAAAGCTGTGCTGAGTCTAAGTACACATGCATCATTGCTAGCATGTATGAACAAGCACACATCCACTGCTGCCAAGCGGGCTATTCAGCTCTTTACTGAATGGCCTTCAGTCTTGCTCCTGTGTTCTTGATCCTGATACTCATTCTAATTCCATGTTTGATCCAACTTCTACTTAACGTTGCTTTCTGATTACCCTTGTCTGCTTTGTTCACTGCTTATCTCTGCTGCTGACCTTGGCCTGGATTACTGACTGTGCTCCTGCCTAGTGAATTCAGACTTCACTGCAGGCTTGTTGCCAACCTTTGCCTGTCACTGACTCTGATCCTGCCTACAACTTGGTGTCTTCCTGTTCGGTTGCTACTAGAGCAGCCTCAGGACCTGGCTTCAACTTTAACTGAATTTGGCACATCCCCAGTGTACTGCCAGCTGTGCTCCTGCTGAGAGGATACCGGCTTTCTCAAGTTCTAGACCACAATGTTGGCACTTTGGTGCTAGCGCTTTTCAATCATCCTTGTAGACCCTGTCTCCACTTCAAGGGGTGCTCACACAGGAACCTAGCAAGGGGCCACCCTCATTATCTCAGGCACTGGATACAGGTACATGATAGGAATATACTCTGTTACAAACTGGCTCATAACAAAGCCTCCATTATTGTCCATTCTAAACCACCTAACCTAAGTTCAAAAAGTAAAGGAAGTACATTACTGATAGTTGGTTACTATGGTTGGTGAACAGTTGAATTGGTATTTAAACAGCAAATGGGTTTGGTTTGTAACAAACCAATGCTTGGCCCAATTCAGAAATCATCTCTAGTTAGCAACAAAGATCAATCTGAAACACAGAAAAGGGTCACACCCACAGGCTAATACTGTGATGTGAAATTTGAGAGTAGAACAAAAACTAGCCAAACACATCAGAATTTGCAATAATGCTTGCCAACGTGTGGGCAGAGTGGACATATTTGATGTACTTATGAGACAGAGCACTTATGAGGATAATGAAGAGGAAACTGGAATGGAGGAGGACCAAACAGGGTGAATCAAAGAGTCACATGATCCAGAGAGGAAAAAGTGCAGGATATAAGTGATAGTAATGTTTTTTTTATAACAAGCATACTATACTTACTTGCTTTGTGCAATGATTTTGCACAGAGCTGCCCCGATTGTCCTCTTCTAGGGGTCCCCATCACTCTCGGCTCTTCTTCTATTTGTGCCACCATAAGAAGCAAATTCCTATGTTGGCACACATGCAGGCTTGATCCCAAGCTGGGCTGTGTATCTATTGACACACAGAGTGGGGCTCAGCCATGCCTATGCTCCCTCCAACAAGATTTGATTGACAGCAGCAGGAGCTAATGGCTCACGCTTCCTCAGACCCTGTGAGGGGAGAGAGAAACAGAGAGAGAGAAACAGAGAGAGAGAGAGAGAGAGAGAGAGAGAGAGAAGGAGAGCAGTGCTGCTGCATTAGGGCACAGCTCTAAATCAAGATTGGGTCACAGGTAAGTATTTAGGGAGGGCTGGGGTGGAGCTGAACTTGAAAGGTTTTTTACCTTAATACGGAGAATGCAATAAGTTGGAAAACTTTTAGCCTTTACAACCACTTTAATTTTGTAAAATAAAGTTTATCTATAAACAAAAAAAGATTTATAAACAATTGTTTGTAAACTTCCAAAAACTTTGCAATATAAAATCAACTTCAACTGGTATTCTTTCTCTTAAAATAAAAGTAATGGTATATACCTTGGGCATTCATAGTTGCAACCCGATCCAGTTCAGAGGTGAACCCCTTACCTTATTCCCAATTTTGCTGGTTATGTGACAGTTACAGTTACAAGTCTACTTTTCACTTTATATTATTTATATTATTTATACCTGACATTGTATCTTTTGATGACTTGTGGCCTTTGAAGGGGTTACCCTTTATAGATATGTATGTTTCCGTTGTATGTTACTGCTCTGTGAATGCGGTATAGTTTAAATTTAAAAAAAAAGTTGTTACTTTAAGTTCTTTGCACAGCGGTATGATGACTTGTAAGATTCCCTCTTTTCTGCTCTTTAATTATGGTGTATGAAAGTGGATCGATTGACTTATGCAATGTATAATGCATTCAACTGGGATACTCGATTTAATAGGTAAGTACTTGAATTGTTTACTAAATATTGATATCAGGTGTTTCATATGAAGCTCACTATATTTTTAACTCTGAAATCTCTGATACAACACATGGCAATTTAGATTTATACTGAACAGGCACAATTTAAATAGTGATAAATGACTAAGAAAGGCTAGAATTGCAAGCTTGGTTAACACATTGCTTCATCTTGGTTTAAACATTATGGGATTCACAAATAATTTATATAGTCTCTTGCAACATCTGGTTAATCTGCATCACATATAATTAGTTCCACTAACATGTGTTTAAACTCACTATGTGAGAAATTATAGCAGTCCCAGGTGTTTACCTTAATTCTTGCTCAATCACTTTTGTTTATAATGACTGACAATTGTTTTGACAGCCTTTCAAGCCTATCCCTGCTATCGTCAAGATATTCAATTTCCTCCGTTTGCTTTACCTACATGAAACAGCCAAAACCAATTTGGAGGTAAGTGATTCAATATAGTTATGAAATAGGTCTTTAGAGATTTGAAAGCTGGCTGAAGACATCATTTCTTTTTTTTTTTCAATCTGGGTTTGTTGTTTGTTTGGCAAATTTCTCAACTTTAGTTTTATAATTTTATTCTAGCACATTATGGATGGATTGCTTAGAATGAAATATCAGAGATATAATACAATAAGTAGAAACACCCTGAAAGTTTAATGTATAGCTGACATTAAGATTTTGTATAGCTGACATTAACTCATTAAGACATTAATCACCTCCCCACCCGAACCATACCAGGCCAAGCCGGGGGGGGTACTTTGACGCAAGGGGGGGGGTCAGATGGTCAGGTGCATTGCTTTGGCCAATCACAATGCACTTTCAGGGCACAGTGTATTGTGGGGCACGGCGGGCGAATAGCCCGCTGAACGCCCTTACTGTTTGTGTGTTTGCTGAACACACGTACGGCTGATGTTCGAATCGAACTTAAGTTCGACTCGAACATCTAGCCCAGCACTAAATCAGAGGGTTTTGTAAGTTCAATAATATGTGGCACACTCTGTATTGTTATGATTGGCCAAGACCAAAGTCTCAAAACATTACAGTTGCAAGCAAGTTGCATCGAAGTCATAAACAAGTTGCATCAAAGTTGCGAGCAAGTCACATTGAAGTCACAACCAAGTCGCCAAAATAACATAACATCATAACTAATGAATTTGAATCTTCCAAAATAACTTCTGAAAATTGATTCACTACAATAAATATAGGAAACGAATCTGAATGTGAATTCCAAAAACAAATCATTCTAACATAACACATATGACTTAACTAGATGATTGACTTAACAGATGAGTCAGAAACTAAACAAAACAAACTTCTTGTTGTGCACATCTCTAAGCTGTCTTCTGAGTAATGTGAACACTTGATCTAGAAATTTGTTGAAAAAAAAAACTCATATAGTATCTAAGCTTTGTCACAGAGCAAGAGAGGGTGAACATTTTTTTTGGTAGTGTGTGTCTACATGCAAAGTGGGGAGAGGTTAGATGTCTATGCTACACAGGAATCTCTAGCTTTTATGGTATGATATTAAGTTGATTTATTAAAACTGTAGAGTGCAAAATATGGTGCAGCTGTGCATGGTAGCCAATTAGCTTCTAACTTCAGCTTATTCCTTTAAACTTTGTAAAAAAAACTAGAAGCTGATTGGTTTCTGTGCAGAGCTGCACCAGAGTTTGCACTCCCCAGTTTTACTAAATCAACCCGTAACCTGTAATTTTAATTTCTACTGATGATGGGAAACATGAGTTTTTCATAACTATCTTTAGAAAAAGTGCCTCTTTGCTTTTTTGAGCTTTCACTTTAGATATGTCATTTACCACTGAAGTGTGCAGGATTTGTAACCATGGGTATGTCAGTCTTTTGTGAATCATTTTGTCCTTTCTGCCAATTATAATTTTTATGTATTTTGGAGTTTCTGCACTTTCCAACATTAACATCACAGGTATTGACAAATCACGTATGTAATCTTATGCTTTTCAGCATGACAGCATAAAATCTTGTCAGCTTGGCAATAAAAAAAAGACCCCAAGCACAATTCTACAACACTTATAAGTTATATACTGTCCCCATCTGTAAAATAAAAGCTAATACAACTTTTTTTTTTACTTGAGCCAATTCTGTCATTCCTCTCTTTCATGTAAAAATCAGCATTTTTTTTTTGTTGCTAGAAAATTACTTAGAACCCCCAAACATTATATGTTTTTTAAGCAAAGGCCCTAGAGAATAAAATGGTGGGTGGGTGTTGCAATTTTTAATGTCACGTGGTATTTGTGCAGCAGATTTTCAAATGCAAATGCACTTTAATAAATTTTAGTGCACGCAATCACAATATAATACCCAATTTTTCCTAAAATATAAAGAATGATGTTATGCTAAATAAATACCAAACATGTAATGCTTTAAAATTGCTAAAGTCTGTGGAATGGTAACAAACTATGGTACAGTAGCCTCCCTGGCGGTATTCCTGAGTGTAGCTCGGGGTAAAGTTTCAGTACCACAAGTGGTAACCCTGAGCTACACTCCGGCTTACCATGTGGTGCTGCTCCGGGATCTCTTCTTCACTTACCTTGTCCTTTGTTCCTGCGATGTCCCTCCTGCAGTGTCCCCGGCAATGTCCTCCAGCGGATGCCGGCATCTGTCATCTGGGTTCCGTCCCCTGCGAGCGTTGGGATGTACGGGGGAAGGAACGGCGGAAAATTTGAAAATGACAAAAAATTACATTCACTAAATTCACTAAAATCACATAGTAAAACATTACTGTAGCAAACCATTTCACATACTGTTCTTTCTGCCTGGAAACTGAGAAACGTCCATGGCATCCAAAAAGCGTCCCTGTAGGTCAAAATCGGTTTTAGACCAGCTAGAGAACAACGATAGTAAATTAGAACCACTTGCAGAATTGAGTGATAATGATTCGTGGGGAAATTCGTCATCAGACACTGAAAACGATTTGGCGACTTTGCTCAGTGATGTGCGAACTTGGCGCTATATTTCAAATTTCAGTGTTTTTGGTTTGATTATATTATTCAATTAAATTTATTATTATATTATTTTTTATGATTATTTATTAAATTATAATTTATTGTTTCGTGTTTCAAATTATAACATACCCGGGATGTTTACTAGACTCTTGTTCAGACAGATTTCAGTGAGTTATTCCTAAAAATTACAGGCCTACAATAAAAAAATACATATTTCCATGCAAAAAAATGTACTGCTTTGAGCACAGAAATATGGACATAATCAGACCGCTAGGGAGGTTAAATTATTTATAGGTGACAATTACAGGTTACCACTTTAGAGTTAACCATGAGGTTTGGTGCTAGAATTATTGCTCTTGCTTTGACGTTCACGGTGATACCTCCCGTTTGTGGTGCAAATGCTGTTTACGGACGCATCCATTTGTGTGGAAGCATGGAGGGCATGGGGGGCGCTTTAAAATTCATATTATTTTATTATTTATTCATTTTTATTTTTACACCTGTACATTTTTTTTAAAATCACTTTTATTGCTATCTCCTTTGGCCTCCAGTGCAGCAAATTAAACGGAGATCTTTTTGATCTACTGCTACACGAGCCAGCAATGGCTTGTGAACAATGGAACTTGAACCGAAAGTGACAAAATACTTGTTGCTTCCATTTTCTTAGGTCACACATCGAGAGGAACAATCCTCTCCCTGTGTTCGGGGAAGCCCCCCCAGGCTCTCCGATTGCTCAGGAGAGCCTGGCAAAGGCGGTGGTGGCTGGAGGGGGGTAGGACCCCTTTCTGCTGTCTGAAAAAGTAATCCAGTGGCTTCTTAGCCACTAGGTTTACTTCTAAATCCAAGCAAATCACTGGCCCTAAAAAATCATATCTTGGTCATTGCTACAGCAATGACTGGTATATCACCTTTCCGATTCAGCAACGTATCGGTATATTGCTGGTCGTCATATGTGTGGTTAATAAATGTGTATTATCTACAGAAGCAAACGGTATGCCACAGCCATTTAAAAATGATTTGTTTTTCTTATTCCAGCAGCTATCCTTTCAAATTTTGTCTAGAGAAGGTTACGGAGAGAAGCACAAACTATTTATTGTAGCTAGCATTCTGTAAACTTGCAAATCTTTTATTTGAGGGTAACATATAAATGTCAAACTTGTTTCCATTGAATTATGTAGAATCTGTGGATAACTCTGAATCATACACTGTCCCCATTGTGAACAGAATGATGAGGAAAAATACTGGAATCTATTTATCTCTGCTTTATTTGATAATTCTAAGGGTAATCACCTCATCCTGTGCTAAAGGTACAGTTATAATTTAAAAATTTGTCACACTTGGCTAATCTAAACCTAGAGGCTGCATGGACAGGCTCAGCTCTCAATGACTCGATCCAACAATGGCATCACAAACTAATGAGGGAGCTGTCAGAAGTGCTGCAGTGTGTGGGAGGAATAAAATGTTTCGATCACCAGATGAGATGAAAGCAAATCAGAAGAGATCTTTTTGACATGTAGCTCTTAGTTCCTCTGGTATGTCAAGAGGCCTGTTTTTATCCACAGAAAGGTAAAGTCTTCAGTACAAGCCCATTCTTATCTGCTATTTATCGGACACAGCCTGAAAATGTTGTTAAGCTTAGCTCTCAGTAGGTCACTATAAATATGATAAATGGACAGTATGAATTAGGCTGCAAAAGCCACTAACCACCATTTAGTAAAAAAAAGGTTAGGCAACCCATGTCCTAAATGCACATTGGAAGCGACAGATGACTTGGATGTTATTATTGTAAATCTAAAATGGTAACAAATGGTTGTCAAGGTAAAAACAGAAATTACTGTATTTAATAGAAAGCTGAAGGAAAGAAAGGTTTGCAAGTGTTAACACTAGAACCAAAGTTGAACATTTGTGGAAAACCGTAACATAATAAGACAAGCATTTGCATAGTGTACATTTATGCTTGGCTGTGATGCATGGTGGTTCAACCCCCTGCCATTCTGAATGTGTTTAATTATTTCTACAAGTTACACACAGTCTATTTTTATCTGTGTAAACCTGATGAAATCCATAGAGTGAGAAGAAATTAACATTTTTAAACAGGAAATATTACTTGGGAAGTAAAATAATTAAATACATGGTTATAATGCTAAGGTAATACCTAGATATTCTAGTGAGTTAAAATACAACTAAAGGCAAACATTTTTTTTTCATTTTGGATAGAATAGGACACTTTGGGGTTTATTTACTAAAGCTGGAGAGTCCAAAATCAGACTCCCTTCTGCATAGAAACCAATCAGCTTCCAGGTTTCATTGCCAAAGCTTCATTGAACAAGCTGAGGTTAGAAGCTGACTGGTTTCTATGCAGAAGGGAGTCTGATTTTGGACTCTCCAGCTTTAGTAAATAAACCCCTTTCAGTCTTTTTTTCCCATCTGTGTACCATTTGGAATATTTCCCTTCACTTCCTGTATCATAGCCAAAACAGGAAGTGAGAGGAAATCTCTCCAAACTGAGGGAATTCCCAGGTGTCATCAGGGTCACCAGAACTAATATCCCCTGAAAGTTCCCCTATATTACTGTGCTGGTATCAACCTGCAAATTTGGGCTTTTCTTTTACTTTCACTTTCATTGATAATGGTAAACAGGACAAATAGAAAGGGTGACTCTCCCTAATGGAAACACAGACAGCAATAAAAGCTGACAGGTATTCTAAACCCTCTCCATTCAAAAAAAAAAGTTCTACCTTCAGTTATATTTTTAAGAAAGACAGCGGTAGTGGATATGTAGAGCTGTTCTTAGCATAGTGAATTTCCACTGATTAGTGCTTTTCTCAGGATATAGGCTGTTGCCACCCTTGCAGAGGTTTCCAAACACGTTTCAACATTAAAGCAGTTTTAGATACCAAAAGATATGCAATATTTACAGATTCATCTAATACAATTTCTTGATGGCATCAGGACCCTGGCTGATATTATGCCCTCTGGGGTACTGCTGCCTTTCCCTCGACTCTCAATATTTCACCTCCCATGAGGGATGCTGTTCGGGTATTTCCACCTAAGACATGTGGCCAGGGCACAGTTTCCACAAACACCTATCCTCCAGGTGGGACCTATTGAAGAGCTGTTGGTTCTGAAAAATTTGAGAAAAACACTATCTGCCCTTTATGGTGCATTGCTATGTGTCAACT
This sequence comes from Staurois parvus, assembly GCF_062004578.1. Taxonomy (NCBI): domain Eukaryota; kingdom Metazoa; phylum Chordata; class Amphibia; order Anura; family Ranidae; genus Staurois; species Staurois parvus. The sequence continues at coordinate 420,960 of NW_028318109.1, read as the reverse complement.
GCTATGTGTCAAAGAGAAGCTGTGGGGGACTTGGAAGGAGGATATTTCCCTCTTTGAATGAGGGGATTTGGAGTACACTTTGGAATAGGGTCCTAAGCTGGTCATCTCATCTAGTGATAAATGTATAGAGGTCAACTTTCTATTCAGGGTTAACTACACCCCTCTGAGGCTCTCTTGGACATATCCGGAGAGAGACCCTACCTGTCCTCACTGCCACTCACATCCAGGATCCTTTATGCACATGTCTTGGACATGTCCTAGGGTTATTCCCTTTTGGTCTGAAGTTTTTCAGCTAATCAATCTATGGTTGCAGCTATCTCTGTCTCTCTCACCTGCTATGGCTTTACAGGGACTTCATGACAATGTACAGTGGTCCCGTCATTTGAAATAGTTGATATCTTATCTCCTATACCAGGGGTGGCTAACCTGTGGCTCTTTAGCTGTTGTGGAACTACATTTCCCATGAGGCATTGCAAAGATGGGAAGTTACTGACTTGCAGAGGCATGATGGAACTTGTAGTCCTGCAGCAGCTGGAGAGCCGCAGGTTGGCCACCCCTGTCCTATACTATGCCAAAAAAGAAATTCAGTTGAAGTGGAACTCAGTGGACCCTCCTGTGGTGTCTTCCTTGGAGGTCACCATCGGTGCAGTTCTTCCTATGTATAAGCTCACCTATGTCAATCAAGGCTGTTCTTGGAAATATGATAAGTTGTGGCTTCCCTGGATGTCTCGCTGAGGGATTTGCGGTTTGAGTCTCATGCCCCAGAGTGCTTCCAACTATATATCAGTGGGTAGACTATTGAGGTTATCCTTCCCTACTCTCCCCACTCCCCCTCCCCCCCATTCCCTCCTCCTCTTTTAAATTCCTCCTTTTCCCCCAATCCCGTCCCTTTTGTTGGTTCTTTATATACTGGGTCTCACCCTGAATTTGTGCACAATACAGTACTGCTCACTCTATACACTATATTGTGACTATTTATCTGCTTTATTTGTTTTATGTTGGACAAACTGTAACTTATGGCTATTGTAATTCGTTCTGTACTATGCTTACCATTAGAGATGAGCGAATCGAACCAGGCGAACCGGAATTTGAGTCGAATTTCAGGAAATATTCGATTCGCGTCGAATCCGAAATTTTGCCTACTTCGGGTGCGTGAATCGAATATTTCCCGATCAGCCGGCAAAAGTGTCCCTGCAGTGAGCTCCGCTATTTCTGACAGTTCTCTGACAGAAGGAACACATGTTTAGCGGTTGAAACATTGTATCTATTAGTTTCCATTTAGGATACAGATGTTTCAACCGCTGTACATGTGAAGAAGCTGTCAGAGAACTGTCAGAAATAGAGGAACTCTGCACATACACTTTTTGCCGGCTTGGAATTATTCTTATTTTCATCCTACTTCTTCTTCTTCTTCTTCATCCTCATCCTCAGAAGAAGAGGATGAGGATGAAGAAGAAGAAGAAGAAGAAGAAGAAGTAGGATGAAAATAAGAATAATTCCAAGCCGGCAAAAAGTGTATGTGCAGAGTTCCTCTATTTCTGACAGTTCTCTGACAGCTTCTTCACATGTACAGCGGTTGAAACATCTGTATCCTAAATGGAAACTAATAGATACAATTTGTATCTATTAGTTTCCATTTAGGATACAGATGTTTCAACCGCTGTACATGTGAAGAAGCTGTCAGAGAACTGTCAGAAATAGAGGAACTCTGCACATACACTTTTTGCCGGCTTGGAATTATTCTTATTTTCATCCTACTTCTTCTTCTTCTTCTTCTTCATCCTCATCCTCATCCTCTTCTTCTGAGGATGAGGATGAAGAAGAAGAAGTAGGATGAAAATAAGAATAATTCCAAGCCGGCAAAAAGTGTATGTGCAGAGTTCCTCTATTCTGCAGATACACTTAGAGGAGCTCTGCAGATACACTTAGAGGAGCTCTGCACATACACTTAGAGGAGCTCTGCACATACACTTTTTGCTGGCTTGGAATTAATCTTATTTTCATCCTACTTCTTCTTCTTCTTCTTCTTCTTCTTCTTCATCCTCATCCTCAGAAGAAGAAGAAGAGGATGAGGATGAAGAAGAAGAAGAAGAAGAAGTAGGATGAAAATAAGAATAATTCCAAGCCGGCAAAAAGTGTATGTGCAGAGTTCCTCTATTCTGCAGATACACTTAGAGGAGCTCTGCAGATACACTTAGAGGAGCTCTGCACATACACTTTTGGCCGGCTTGGAATTAATCTTATTTTCATCCTACTTCTTCTTCTTCTTCTTCATCCTCATCCTCATCCTCAGAAGAAGAAGAAGAGGATGAGGATGAAGAAGAAGAAGAAGAAGAAGTAGGATGAAAATAAGAATAATTCCAAGCCGGCAAAAAGTGTATGTGCAGAGTTCCTCTATTCTGCAGATACACTTAGAGGAGCTCTGCAGATACACTTAGAGGAGCTCTGCACATACACTTTTTGCCGGCTTGGAATTAATCTTATTTTCATCCTACTTCTTCTTCATCCTCATCCTCATCCTCAGAAGAAGAGGATGAGGATGAAGAAGAAGAAGAAGAAGAAGAAGAAGAAGAAGAAGAAGAAGTAGGATGAAAATAAGAATAATTCCAAGCCGGCAAAAAGTGTATGTGCAGAGTTCCTCTATTCTGCAGATACACTTAGAGGAGCTCTGCACATACACTTAGAGGAGCTCTGCACATACACTTTTTGCCGGCTTGGAATTAATCTTATTTTCATCCTACTTCTTCTTCTTCTTCTTCATCCTCATCCTCATCCTCAGAAGAAGAAGAAGAGGATGAGGATGAAGAAGAAGAAGAAGAAGTAGGATGAAAATAAGAATAATTCCAAGCCGGCAAAAAGTGTATGTGCAGAGTTCCTCTATTCTGCAGATACACTTAGAGGAGCTCTGCACATACACTTAGAGGAGCTCTGCACATACACTTTTTGCCGGCTTGGAATTAATCTTATTTTCATCCTACTTCTTCTTCTTCTTCTTCATCCTCATCCTCATCCTCAGAAGAAGAAGAAGAGGATGAGGATGAGGATGAAGAAGAAGAAGAAGAAGAAGAAGTAGGATAAAAATAAGAATAATTCCAAGCCGGCAAAAAGTGTATGTGCAGAGCTCCTCTAAGTGTATCTGCAGAGCTCCTCTAAGTGTATCTGCAGAATAGAGGAACTCTGCACATACACTTTTTGCCAGAAACCGCTGTATGGAGGGAATGTCCCAGAACTGTCAGAAATAGACTATTTCTGACAGTTCTGGGACATTCCCTCCATACAGCGGTTGAAAATAGTCTATTTCTGACAGTTCTATGACATTCCCTCCATACAGCGGTTGAAACCGCTGTATGGAGTGAATGTCCCAGAACTGTCAGAAATAGACAGAAACTGTCACAGAACTGTCCTTCTTCTCATCCTTCTCCTTCTTCTCATCCTTCTTCTCATCCTTCTTCTCATCCTTCTCCTTCTTCTCATCCTTCTCCTTCTTCTCATCCTTCTCCTTCTCCATCTTCTCATCCTTCTCCTTCTCCTTCTCTTTCTTCTCATCCTTCTCCTTCTTCTCATCCTTCTCCTTCTTCTCATCCTTCTCCTTCTCCTTCTCCTTCTTCTCATCCTTCTCCTTCTCCTTCTTCTCATCCTTCTCCTTCTCCTTCTCCTTCTCCTTCTTCTCATCCTTCTCCTTCTTCTCATCCTTCTCCTTCTTCTCATCCTTCTCCTTCTTCTCATCCTTCTCCTTCTCCTTCTTCTCATCCTTCTCCTTCTTCTCATCCTTCTTCTCATCCTTCTCCTTCTTCTCATCCTTCTCCTTCTTCTCATCCTTCTCCTTCTTCTCATCCTTCTCCTTCTTCTCATCCTTCTCCTTCTTCTCATCCTTCTCCTTCTTCTCATCCTTCTCCTTCTTCTCATCCTTCTCCTTCTCCTTCTTCTCATCCTTCTCCTTCTCCTTCTTCTCATCCTTCTCCTTCTCCATCTTCTCATCCTTCTCCTTCTCCTTCTTCTCATCCTTCTCCTTCTCCTTCTCCTTCTTCTCATCCTTCTCCTTCTTCTCATCCTTCTCCTTCTCCTTCTTCTCATCCTTCTCCTTCTCCTTCTCCTTCCTCATCTCCAAGGGCATTTAAATTAAAGGTACAGTGTTCTGCACTAATTTAAAGGCTCTCTGAAGCCTAGAAACCCTTTTAATAAGTTAACTTCGTAGCGAATTAATTCGCATCGAATCAAATTTCATACTGGAATTCGCCGAATCAGCCGAATCGAATTTTTGAGAAATTCGCTCATCTCTACTTACCATGTCAAATGGTTTATGATTGCTCAATTGTTATGTTATTTCACTTCCTTTTTTTATACAAATCCTGTATTGTAAAAAAAAAGTATAAAACGTTTTGATGCTATACACCTCATAATTATTGAAAGGGTGATCAACCAAAAACTGCTTTTATGATAAAGAAGCAAGAAATGTCACAGTAAGTAGGTTAGCCTTACTGGATCATTCCACAAATATGATTCTTACTTACTCAGGACATCATGTTGTATTGGATGAACAGTTCATTACATGAATTTGCTCCTAAACCAAATTTTGCATGTGTTTTGCCACCAACATGGAAGTGTCGTCCACACTAATTATAATCCACATACTCTTCTAAAAAAATTAGCCCAATCCTTTCCGTTTCAATGCTGCTTTGGTACTAAGTAAATAATTTGCTAATTGGAAGGTAATTGTGTTTGTAACTTATGGCACCAATAAGAGCAATACTTTATTTGCTTTCTACACAAACATTAGATTGATAGATTCATAAGAAAGATTAGGAAGATTAGAAAGAATTCCTAGAGCATCACGTCTTTTCAAAGGACGGAGTACAACAGATGTTGTACGCACTACTACTCTCAGACTGAAACCATTCATGGAACCATATTCAAGAAGAAGGTGAGAAAGAGCTGATACACTTGTAGACAGATGCCTACAGAATATTAGAGGATGTGTTTTTTTATTATGTCTGTATGTGCAGGTGCCATTCAGTTGTGTTCTGGCTGAGATATTATGTACTGTATTAGTTTTGGTACTGAGGGGGTTAACTATGTTTGGGCTGCCTCCTCAGTGTTCACATGCCTACCCCATAGTGGAGACAAAAATACATAAGATCAGTTTGCCTGGTTGTCAGTTCATGTTTTGGAAATGAGAGGAGAAGATCTGAGGCATGTAGTTGATTTTGCTCTGCCATCCAGCAGGAACCCAGGTCAGGGGTTCCAGGGAGTGGAGTGCTAAATAGACTTTGCTATACTAAGCTATGGACTTGACTTTGGGGTAGGTAGGGCATCTGGGGCAGCAAATGTTGAAGTAATAATTGCATAGCCAGAAAAATTGTTTGTTCTGTACATAATGATCCTTATTATTGAAGTTTATGGAGTCTGCAAAGAAGTGCCTTAAAGTGGTTGTAAACCTCAGACATGAAATATGACCAAAGCATATCCCTCTATAGTGTGTACTTGTCTCAATGAAGATCACTTCATGTCATTTCTTTCTGCTGCTTCATTCCTCTGCTATCAGCATGAATCACTTATGACAAGTTTTCCTAACAGTAAGAGAAAAATTATGACAGGGGAGGGACCTCCAGCAGATTGGCAGCCTCAGCTCTGTTCCTGTGAACTGCATGGAGGGGTGTATCTCTTTCTTCCAATCAGCTCTCAGATCTCTTTCCTTGCACCCTTTTTTGTTTTGCCCCTACTCCCCTTCTCTTTCTTATTTCTTTCTCCTTTGTCTCCCCCTCCTGTGCAGATTAGGGGGAGAAGAATTGTGCAAACTGGGAAGGGGGGGGGGTGTAGACAGGGGGATTGCACAGACTGGGGGGAGAGATTGTGCAGACTGGGAGGGGAGATTGTGCAGACTGGAGAGTGGGGATTGTGCAGACTGGGGGGGAGGATTGTGCAGACTGGGAAGGGGATTGTGCAGATGGGGGGGGGGGATTGTGCAGACTGGGTGAGTTTTGTAAACTGGGGAAGGGGGATTGTGAAAACTGGGGGGGAGGGATTGTGCAGACTAGGGGGAATTGTGCAAACAGAGGGGGATTGTGCAGACTGGGGGGGATTGTACAGACGGGGGGAGATTGTGCAGACTGGGTGGGGGGGATTGTGCAGACTGGGGGGATGGATTTTGCAAAGTGGGGGAGGGGGATTATGTAGACTTGGGTGAGGAGAATGTGAGAGAACTATCTATGGCCAGCTTCACAGATTCCTGTGCTGTATACAATATACACTTTATTGTAAATTGCAGAGTGCTGCGCTATATACTCTATATTGTACATTACACAATCCTGTGCTATATACATTATATTGTACATTACAGACTCCTGCACTGTATACAGTATATTGTACATTACACACTCCTGCACTATACTGTATATACTATATTGTACATTACAGACTCCTGCACTATACTGTATATACTATATTGTACATTACACACTCCTGCACTATACTGTATATACTATATTGTACATTACGGACTCCTGCACTATACTGTATATACTATATTGTACATTACACACTCCTGCACTATACTGTATATACTATATTGTACATTACAGACTCCTGCACTATACTGTATATACTATATTGTACATTACAGACTCCTGCACTATACTGTATATACTATATTGTACATTACACACTCCTGCACTATACTGTATATACTATATTGTACATTACACACTCCTGCACTATACTGTATATACTATATTGTACATTACGGACTCCTGCACTATACTGTATATACTATATTGTACATAACGGACTCCTGCGCTACATTGTACTTTACATACGTCTGACTAAAGTGTTCATTGGCTCAACAGTTGCTGGTAGTTGAGAAATCCATGACTATTCTAATGAAGATCTTCTTTAAGGTTGCTCAGACAAAGTGTCAGCTCTTCTGTCTATATTCAGTGTACACAAATTCATATGTAATGGAAGAATTTCATTTTTTTTTAAATGATTGTGCCAAGGTTTATATATGTCTATGAGACTCTTGCTTTTGGTACAGAAATCTAAGCATATTTTATGGTTATAAGAAGGTTTTTGGTTTAGGTAACCCTTTAACCACTTTTCGCTGCCCTATAGCAGATATACTGCTACAGGGCGACAGGGGTGCATATATATATGATTTTGCATTTCCGTTTAGGCTATTCGCGGCCTTGGCTGTCAATCACTGCATCACTCAGCATTCGGTGTTCGAGGAGCATTACTGACGAAGGGAGAGAGCTGTATGCAAACAATACAGATCTCTCCCCTGTCAGCTCCTGCACATTGCTTTTCATGGCTCTGCATAGCAGTGTGCTTACAGTGGAAAGCACTAACACAGCCCCACAGTAAAACACACACAGCACACATTTAACCCTTTGATTTCCCCAAATGTTAGCCCCTTCCTGCCCAGTGCCATTAGTACAGAGTCAGCGCTTTTTATTGGCACTGTATTGGTGTCACTGGGAAAGTCAGTGACACCAAGTCAGTTCCCCCCAGTGTCAGAATGCCCGTCAAAATCCAGCTGATTGCCAACACTAATATATATATATATATATATATATATAAAAAGCCCAGTACATATACCGCCATTTGTAAACGCTATAACTTTCATGTAAACTAATTAATTTACACGTATTGGTATTAAGTAGAAAATTGCTTTAGGTGTTGCATTTCATAGGACCCCGTGTTTTTCACCCTTGACTATATTTGGTCTGATTGTCCCTCTGGCACTAAGACCTAATAAACCCCAAAGCTAGTAAAACACTGCTTGCACAGGCATTTGAGACTGGTGGAGCCTTGCAGATTTGAAAGAAATTTCATACATTCAGCCCAGGTTCTTAGTATGCGGTTTGGGACATCGGATATAATTTGCACAGGAATCGCACCTCACTCCTATGCGAATAACATGCAGATGTCTGTGCAATGTGATTTGAGCCATACTTTTTGTAGGACTCAAATCGCATCTGCCCCAAAAAGTTGCACAACCCTTTTTTAAATCTGCAACTGAAAAGCATTGCATAGGTGTTCTTACCAATGCGATATGATTTCTGGTAACTGCATTGCGTTTTGCGATCTGTTCCTGGGTGTCATTAATTTATCATTGACACCTACACCAGATTGCATGAACACAATGCGATTGGAATGCGGTGCAGGAAATGCACAGGATTCGCAGCGTTTCCCGTACAGCATGGGTGTGAACCCAGGCTCAGTTGAGTTCCAAATTATGTCTCACATAACTAAATTGCATTGTACTGCCTGCATTTACAGTATTTCATTTTACCTGCATCTGTGGATTTCATGATTTGGATAGTTTGCAGTTTCAAATTCTTAAAAGAGCAAATGATCTATGTTCCGTATAGTTATTATTTTACTTATTTTTTTTTTTGCTTGATACATTTTTTTTATTATTTTGATTATTTCAATTTATACATTTTTCAGTATTCTCTATCTAGCAAATTAACTGCAAAATAATGTACATATCCATGTGTGCAAATTTTAATGTTACTTATATAAAGCTTGCCATCTCTAGTATTTAAAAAAAAATTCAAACTTGGAGTATTTTAATATAGATAACTGTTTAAAAAATTAAAGGCATGTTAACTTACTGAATTAATGGACTGTTTGTGTACTACTACTACTTATACATGTACTATTTAGGGCTACAAAGATTAAATAGAAGCATTGTACTTTCAGTCCATGCATATTTTATGTAATCATTGCCAAGCTTACGTTACAGTATTTTTTTTTCGTATCACTTTAATAATTTTACAGGTTTGTTCTTTATTTAAAGAAATAGAGATTTGTAGATTAATCAGTCATTAGCTCGGTGCAGTTACACTGGCATACTTAACAGCTAATAATATAAGATATTGGTTACATAGGGAATACACTACTTATAATGATTCATTCAACATATAGGGCCTGATTTACTAAAAGAAATTACCACAAAAAGGGATAAATCACTATTTTGCACATACATGGTAGACTTACATGAGTACACAGATGCATGTACACATAGAGAAGGCAATTCCTTTCCTAAATGTAAGTTCAAGCTGATTTTACAGGGATGTTCATTTTGTAAAGCGCTGCACAAACTGTTGGCGCTATATAAATCCTGTATAATAATAATAATGTTCAATACATTGGGCGTGGTGCTAAATGTGTATTTATTTCACGGTCTTTATACCTCTCTTACATCAAGAGACCCCCCCTTTCAAAGACTACCTAGTGGTCTATCATCCTTGTGGAATCCCCCTGCTGACTTGCCTGACACGTGGTTGCTCCATGCATTATCAAGATCTATCCCGACTCACTTTCTGCTTTGTAGCTGATACCTCAAGGTATTTATGGAATTATATAACCAACAACTAATAACATTGTACTGTGTCATATCATGTTATACTCATATTCAACCCTTCTTTTATGTAGTAACTCCTGAAGAAGTGATACTCTCACGAAACATGTTGAATAACTTGTCAGGGCAGGGTCGAGGAACGGACAGGCAGGCCTAACAATGTAACGCACTGGCTGACGACAACCACCACCCACAGACCGAAGTCCCTCAGGGTGCGGAGTCTAAGTCCCAGGCTGCCCTTCACCAGGGCCCCTGATGGTGGGGATGGACTTGACGCAGCCAGAAACCAGGTCACGCCCCTCGAGACACCTCAGCTGCGGTAATGGCCGCCGCCAATGGCGTGTAGCTGGTGGAAAAGACAAAAGAGTAGTCAGGCAGGCCGGGTCAACAACAACGGGACAAAACGGTACAGGACAGCAGACGAGAATCACAGGTCACGAGCCGGGTTCAGCAACAGAGGGTCAGATCAAAGGAGAAAGCAAAGAATAGTCGAGTCACAAGCCGAGTCAGATTCCAGGAGAGTCACGAGAGTCAGAACAGAGTAATAGCAACACAAAGACACAAGACACAAGTGCAAAGAGCATGTGCGGACCACAGGCTTATATGTCATCAGCCACACCCCTCTGAGGGATTGACCTCAGAGACCTGAAGGCATAAAAGGATTCCCACCATGCTCAGAAGAAATCCAAGATGGACGCCAGCACATGGAGTAACATAACCTCAGGGAAAAGGTAGGACCTTGACAGTACCTCCTCCTCAAGGGCCCCTCCCCCTCCGCGGCTCAACAAAAGGTTTCTGAGGAAAGCGGGTATGAAAGCGCGGAGGAGGGCAGGAGCATGGACATCCGCGGAAGGAACCCAGGAACACTCCTCGGGACCATAACCGCGCCAATGAACCAGGAACTGTAATCGACCGCGCACCAATCGAGAGCCCAGGATCCGGCTCACCTCATACTCCTCATGACCGTCAACCTGGACGGGACGGGGCCGAGGCAGAGAGGTAGTGAAGCGATTGCAGATCAGAGGTTTCAACAGGGAAACATGAAAGATATTGGAGATACGCATCCCAGGCGGAAGGGCAAGGGCATAGGCCACCGGATTCACTTTGCGGAGAATGCGGAAAGGACCGACAAAACGGGGAGCTAGTTTTGGTGTGGGCACCCGAAGATTGAGGTTGCGAGTAGACAACCACACCCGATCGCCGACCTGGTATGAAGGAGCGGGCAACCGTCTGCAATCAGCCTGGAACTTCTGGCGCTGAGCTGAGTCCCTCAAGGCCCTCTGGATCTGCCCCCATGAAGAACGCAGGGCAGCAAGATGGTTCTTCACAGCTGGAATGTCCTGTGGTGAGAACCTCTCAGGTAATACCGCGGGTTGGAACCCATAGTTGGCCATGAAGGGAGACATCCCGGAGGAGGAGTTGACCGCCGAGTTCCTGGCAAACTCTGCCCAAGGCAGGAGATCGGCCCAATCGTCCTGATGGTCCGAAATATAACACCGAAGGAATTGTTCTAAGGCCTGATTGGAACGCTCCGCAGCCCCATTGGACTGCGGGTGGTAGGCTGAAGAAAAGGAGAGACTAATACCCAACTGGGAGCAGAAAGCGCGCCAGAATCTGGACACGAACTGACTCCCGCGGTCCAAGACAATCACCTTAGGCAATCCATGCAGGCGAAAAATCTCCCTGGAAAAGACCGTGGCCAGTTCTTGCGCTGTTGGTAATTTCCTGAGTGGAATGCATTGGTACATCTTGGAAAACCGATCGACAATCATGAGGATGACCGTATGACCCCGAGACACCGGGAGGTCTACAATAAAGTCCATACCTAGGTGTGACCAAGGACGCTCCCCATTGGGAATGGGTTGCAGAAGACCCAAAGGGAGATGCCGTGGAGACTTATTCTGGGCACAGATCGAACATGCCGCTAATAGAGGCAATGTCGGTACGGAGGGTTGGCCACCAGAATAAGTGAGAGACGACCCAGCACAGCTGGTTCTTCCCCGGATGCCTGGCAGTTTTGACGTTATGGTAGGTACGCAGCAGGCGGGTGCGCAATCCCTCGGGTACGAAACATCTACCCTCCGGCCTCCTGGGAGGAGCATCAGTTTGAGCCGCCAAAATCTGCTTCCCAAGAGGAGAGGTCAGACTGATGCGAATGGCAGCCAGGATCTGATCTGGAGGAATAACTGAGATTGGCTCAGAGTCTTCCCTGGACAACTCAGAGTATTGCCGTGATAATGCATCAGCCCTGACATTCTTGGAACCAGGCAAATATGAAACCACATAGTTGAAGCGTGACAAGAACAGAGCCCATCTGGCCTGGCGGGGTGTCAATCTCTTGGCCTCCAATAGATAAGTCAGGTTCTTGTGATCGGTAAGAATGAGGACCGGAACCGCGGAACCCTAGAGCAGGTGCCTCCATTCCTTGAGAGCCAGAATGATGACCAACAACTCCCTATCTCCAATCTGGTAGTTGCACTATGCAGAGTAAAGCTTCCTGGAGTAGAACCCGCAGGGAAGTAGGGGTCCATCGGGCGACCGACGCTGAGACAGGAGAGCCCCTACTCCCGTCTCGGAAGCATCAACCTCGAGGACGAAGGGCAACCCAGGATTGGGATGAGAAAGAATCGGAGCCGAAGCAAAGGCGGCTTTCAGAGCCTCGAAAGCTAAGATGGCCTCGGATGGCCACTTGTGAGGGTTACTCCCCTTCTTGGTTAGGTCAGAGAGAGGCTTTGCCAATGTGGAGAAGTTCCTGATGAACTTCCGATAGTAGTTGGCAAAACCCAGAAAGCGCTGAATGGGCCGTAGACCACTGGGACGAGGCCACTGCAGAACCGCCGCAACCTTCTGAGGGTCCATGGAAAATCCCTCCGCGGAAATTATGTAGCCCAAAAAGGCAACTTGGGATCGATGGAACTCGCACTTCTCGAGTTTACAAAAGAGTTCGTTCTCACGTAATCGTTGCAGCACCCGCTTGACATCCTGGACATGGGACTCCATGGAGGTAGAGTAAACCAAGATGTCATCCAGGTAAACAACCACGCACTGCTGCAACAAATCACGAAGGACATCATTTATGAATTCCTGAAAAACCGCGGGCGCATTACACAACCCGAAGGGCATCACCAGGTATTCATAGTGCCCGGTTCTGGTGTTAAACGCAGTCTTCCACTCATCCCCCTGTCTGATCCGTACGAGGTTGTACGACACCCTAAGGTCAAGTTTGGTAAAGACTGTTGCTCCCTTAAGGCAGTCGAACAACTCAGAAATCAAAGGAATTGGCTATGCATTTTTAATGGTAATTCGATTGAGACCCCTATAATCGATGCAGGGCCTCAATTCCCCACCTTTCTTCTCTACGAAAAAAAAACCTGCTCCAGCTGGAGAAGTAGACTTACGAATGTGCCCCCGGGAAAGCGCATCCACAACGTATTCCTCCATGGCCTTATTCTCCGCAACCGAGAGAGAGTACACCCTGCCACGCGGAGGAGTGGCACCGGGTTGCAAAGATATGGCGCAGTCGTAAGGACGATGCAGCGGTAGGGCACCAGCGCGTATCTTATCAAACACGTCCCGGTACTCCCCATAGTCGGTGGGCAACGCAGAGTCCGAGGAGGCACACAATACCTTAACCGGCCCACGGATGCACCCGGCCCCACACTGTGGAGACCATGAGAGAATCTCGGCTGTTTGCCAATTGAAGGTTGGATTGTGCCTCTGGAGCCAGGGATACCCCAAAACCACCGAATAGTGTGGGGAAGAAATCACCTGAAAACAGGCCAACTCCCTGTGAACAGCCCCAATGGCTACCTCTATCGGCAGAGTCTCGTGGGTAACCTGCGGCGGTTGCAGGGGCCTGCCATCTATTGCTTCGAGAACCAATGGGGTAGCACAAGCCTGCAGGGGAATGGAGTGCTGTGCAGCAAACGAGCTGTCCAAGAACAACCCACCGGCCCCAGAATCTACCAACGCCTGGGCCGTCACCGAGCCCTCCGTCCGAGAAAGGACCGCGGTGATCAGTGGCTTATCCTTGCGGAACGCCGGGGACGAGGAAACTCCACCCAAGATCTGTCCCCGACATGATCTCAGGTGCGAG